>NW_016107893.1:739190-850066 GCF_001604975.1 Cebus imitator | reverse complement strand
CCTCAGCCTCCTGAGTAGCTGGGATTACAGGCACGCGCCACCATGCCCAGCTAATTTTTTGTAGTTTTAGTAGAGACGGGGTTTCACCATGTTGACCAGGATGGTCTCGATCTGTTGACCTCGTGATCCACCAGCCTCCGCCTCCCAAAGTGCTGGGATTACAGGCGTGAGCCACCGCGCCCGGCTAATGACGACAAATTTAATAAAACAGGCTGCTAGCTAGACTAATAAAGAAGAAAATAAAGAAGATTCAAATAAACAGAATCTGAAACAATGTGGGGATATTACCACTGACCCCACAGAAAAACAACCGTCAGAGAGTATTATGAATACATCTATGTTCACAAACTAAAATATGTCAAAAAAATGGATAAATTTCTGGACACAAATACCCTCCCAAAACTGGACCAAGAAGAAACTGAGTCTCTAAATAAACCAATAATGACTCTGAATTTGAATCAGTAATAAAGAACCTGCCAATAACAACAACAAAAGCCCAGGATTAGACAGAATTACAGCTGAATTCTACTAGAAATACAAAAAAGAGCTCATACCATTCTAAATAAAACTATTTCAAAAAATTGAGGAGGAAGGAGTCCTTTGTAGCTCATTCTATTAGGCCAGCATGATTCTGATACCAAAACCTGGCAGATATACAACAACAAAAAAAGAAAACGTTGGGCCAATATCCTCACTGAACTTTGATGCAAAAATCCTAGACAATATATTGGCAAACCAAATTCAGCGGCACATCATTAAGCTTATTCACCACTATCAAGTAAGCTTTTTCCCTGGGAAGCAAGGTTAGTTCGATATATGCAAATCAATGAATGTGATTCATCACATTAATAGAACTAAATACAAAAACCACATGATTATATCAATAGATGCAGAATAGGCTTTCAATAAATTTCAACACTCCATGTTAAAAACTCTCAGTAAATTAGGTATTGAAGGAACATACATCAAAATAATAAGAGCCAACTATGACAAACACAGCCAACATCGTATTGAATAGCAAAATCTGGAAGCATCCCCCTTGAAAACTGGTAAAAAAACAAGGATGTCAACTCTCACCACTTGTATTTAATATAATATTGGAAGTCCTGGCTAGAGCAATTGGGCAAGAGAAAGAAATAAAGAGCACTCAAATAGGAAGAGGAAGTCAACCTATCCCTTTTTGCAAATGACACATGATTCTGTAGCTAGAAAATCCTATAATTTTGGCCCCAAAGTTCCTTAAGCTGATAAACAACTTCATCAAAATTTCAAAGTCAAAATTAGTGTGCATTAGCACTCCTATGCACACACAACAGTCAAGTCGAGAGCCAAATCAGGAACACAACTGCATTCACAGTTGCCACCAAAAGAATAAAATACCTAGCAATACAGCTAAATAGGGAGCTGAAGTATCTCTACAAGGAAAGCTATAAAACACTGCTCAAAGAAATCAGAGATGATACTGAAAAATGTAAAAACATTTCATGCTCATGGATAAGAAGAACCAATATCACTAAAATGGACATACTGCCCAAAGCAGTGTATAGACTCAATGCTTTTCTTATCAAACTACCATTGAGATTCTTCACAGAAAAAATTATTTTAAAATTCATATGGAAATAAAAAGGTGCCAAAATAGCAAAGGCAATCCTAAGCAAAAAGAACTAAGCTGGAAGCACCATGCTGTGCAACTTCAAACTATACTGCAGGACTACAGTAACCAAAATAGCATGGTACAAAAACAGACACATAGACCTAGGGAACAGAATAGAGATCACAGAAATAAGGATGTACTTCTACAACCTTCTGATCTTTGACAAACCTTACAAAAACAAACAACAGGAAAAAGACTCCCTATTTAATAAATCTTGCTGGTATAACTGGCTAGTCATATGAAGAAGATTGAAACTGGACTTCTTCCTTACACTATATACAAAAATCAACTTAAGATGAATTAAAGACTTAAATATGAAACCCCAAACTATAAAAACCCTAGACGACATCCTAGGCAATACCCTTCTGGACATAGGAATGAGCAAAGTTTTCATGACAAAGATATCAAAAGCAATTGGAACAAATGCAAAAATTGACTAGTGGAATCTAATTAAACTAAAGGGTTTCTGCACAGCAAAAGACACTATCAATGCAGTTCACAGACAACCTACAGAATGGGAGAAAATATTTGCTAACTAGGTATCTGTCAAAGATCTAATATCCAGCATCTATAAGGATCTCAAATTTAAAAGAAACAAACCAACAACCCCATTAAATAGTGGGTAAAGGGGATGAACAGACACTTTTCAAAAGAAGACATACATGGGACCAACAGGCATATAAAAAAATGGCCAACACATTGATTATGAGAGAAATACGAATCAAGACAACAAGGAGATATTATCTCGTGTTAGTCAGAATGGCTATTACCTAAAATAAAATAAAAAAAAAAAANAAAAAAAAAAAAAAAAAAAACAGGTGCTGAAAAGGCTGTGGACACAAAGGAATGCTTACACACTCTTGGTGGGAGTGTAAATTAGTTTAACCATTGCAGAAAACAGTGTGGTGATTCCTCAAAGGCCTAAAAACAGAACTACCATTGACCCAGCAATTGCATACTGGTATATGCCCCAAATAATATAGTTATATTATAAAGACACATGCATGTGTATGTTCATTTCAGCACTATTCACAAAAGTGATGACACAGAATGAACCTAAATACCCATCAATGGTAGACTGGATAAGGGAAATGTGGTACATACACACTGTCGAATATTATGCAGCTATAAAAAAGAATGAGATCACGTCCAATGTAAGACATGGATGGAGCTGCAGGCCATTATCCTTAGCAAACTAATTCATGAATAGAAAACCAAATGCTGCATGTTATCATTTATAATTGGGAGCTCAGTGATGAGAACACATGGACACATAGAGGGAAACGACAGACGATAAGGCCTATCAGAGGGTGAATTATGGGACAAGAGAGGGGATCAGCAAAAATAACTAGTGGGTACTAGTCTTAATACCTGGTGACAAAATTATCTGTACAGCAAACCCCCAGGACAGATTTACGTACGTAAGAAACCTGCACATATACCTCTGTAATTAAAGGTTAAAAACAAGAGAATAGAGCAATGTGTAATCAGAGGCTACAGAGGGTAGGAAGGATCAGAGGACCGTGACAGGTGGGTCAATTAGTGCAAAGTTAGAAGAGTTAGATAGGAAAAATAAGTACAGGTGTTTCCTTGCACTGTAGCATGACTAAAGTTCATAATTATTATATATTTCCAAATATTAATAGCTAGAAAAGAGGATTCTGAGTTTTCTCACTATAAAGAGTTGATAATGTTTGAGGTAATAGATATGCTAGTTACTCTGATTGGATCACCACACAATGTATACAGGTATCAGAACATCACACTGTACCCAATAAATATGGACAATTATTATATTTCAATTAAAATATAATAATACTTAAAAATTAAAATTTACTGGTGTGGGTGATTACTATCATTTCTGCAGACATGACTTGTGTGATTTCCTCTACCTTTAGAAATGCTGTGGAATTCAAACAGACCTAGAGACACACACCTCAATCTCCAGAAAGCAGTTTCCAGCCACTTGTTATGGGGTAGGCAGCCCAGTGACCAGGAAAAAATTTTCACATTAAAAGTTTTGAAAATAATTTTAGTAGCCAACAGTACACAGTAAAGATTTCAGTACACAATAAAGATTTCTGAGGAGAAGATTAACCTGCTTCTGAGCCCTGAAACTCATTTCAAATAGTTCACAAAAACAGTGTGCATGGAGGAGGTCCCTCTCTCTCTCTCTCTCTCTCTCTCTCTCTCTCTCTCGCTCTCTCTCTCTCTCTCTCTCTGTGTGTGTGTGTGTGTGTGTGTGTGTGTGTGGTGAGGAGAAAGAAAAAGTCGAAGACAGAGACCAAAAAAAGGTATTTAAAGCCAATATGTCAAAATGATTAAGAATTAATGAAGTATTGTTTTTCAATCTTTTTGTAGATTTGATTACTTTCAGAATATAAAACAAAAGGTAAACAACTAAAAATACAATTGGGATAAAATTACTTGTGTTTGGGCAGTGAAGTCAGTGGGGCGCTACTATTCAAATGCAGCAGGTTAGAAGTTAATGAAACTGCACTGGGTGATGGCAGCCTGGTAAACCTGTGTGCCCATCACATCTGTAAAGTGCTGACCCATAAAGAACTGCTCAAGGTACACTCATTTTTTTAGGTGCCTGCGTTTCTTTAACACCCACTGGCTGCTAAAGCATCATGTACAGCCATCCCCACATCTGCAGGCTTAATCCAATCCCCCGTTTCTCAACCTGCTCTACCTAACAGATAAAACGTTGGAACTAATTTTTATCTGACTCCTCAAAGCGCCTTGTACATCATCAGGTTAGACTTTCTGTTAAGGACATACTAGGCATAATTATACTTATATTTTAAGTTAAGTGATAGAGAACACAGATTCAGGCATTTCCGTTAGAGTTTGAGAAATCTGGGAGATTTAGGTTTTCTGTGCTTTCAGAATTAAGAAAGTGCTCAAAACTTGTCCTCGCAGTCCTTCACTCTAGGCCTGACTGCTACATAAGAATCAGGGAACCATGTAGGAGAACCATGTAAGCATGGAATGCCAGATGAGTCTGTTCTGGCTCAAAGGAGTGAGGCTGAGCCCTCTTCTGGCTAGGGATAAATAAGGAACAAAAGGGTTCAGGATCACTACAGGCCCCACCAGAGGAATGCAGAGGAGAGGGGTAGGAACATGTTGGATGCTAGCTTCATGGAATACAGAAAGCATCCTAAATGAGGCATTGAACTTTCTTAGCAAAGATAATTTGGTTTGAAATTCCTCACTTCTTCCTATCTTACTCCATTATGAGGCAATGAAACACAGAGTAATATAGAGCTGAACACAGCCAACTTATCTAAATGTTAATGACAATAATTACCGGCCCAGAGAAAATCTTTTAGTTCAACTGAAATATTTCATAAACATCATTGGGAGGATTTGTGTGGGGTTAGCAGTTCTCCTAGCAATGAGGGGCCTTTATCAGGACTAGCATGACTTTCCAAAAGAGAATTAACATTCAGCTGGGCCAGCAGGGGAGCTGGTGGCATGGGACCCTTCAACTATGGTGAGGGAGAGAAGGAGGGATGTACTATGAAGGTCATGGTGACAAAATCTGGAAAAAAAAAGCAAGGCTATGTAAATGATGAGTATTGTGAGGAGTCCAGACTGTGTCCTTGACTGTCATTGGCCCATTTCCCATTTACTGTGCAAGGCTCACTCAGCTGACAAACTATGACCTTGTCTGAGATGTTCTTGTTGATTGCGAAAAGGTGAGAATACAAAAAAGAGAAAACAATGGGCCCTGTGAGGAGAAAGAGAGATGTATAGCTAGCCATCCAGAGACAAAGAAAGTACCCTGGGACCTAACACAAGTCTCTGTCCCTGGACTAAAACTTATTGAATCAGGGTCTCTGAGAGTAGGGTTCAGCCATTTATACTTAATAAGCCTTCCAGATGATTCTGATGCACTCTACAGTCTGACAACCATGAGTTAGACCCAACTTCTTCTAAATTCCTATTAGGAGCCAGAGGTGATATCAGATCCCAAGCTTCAAAGAGATCAAAAGAGAACACAGGGACTAATAAAAAACAGATATTGCTCCCAAGGATCTTGCAGGAAGGAGCCAGAGGCACAAGTAAGGATAAGGAAAGCATAAAGTAAATGAGTTCTGAATAGAAGGCAGTGCACCTGCTTCAGAAGAAAAAAGATGCTCTGGCAGGAGGACAATTCAGAGAAATTCTTCTCAAGGACACAGTGATTGATTTAAGTTAGATCAACCCTAAGCAGAGTTGCAAAAGGTGCAGGTCAATGTGGCAGAGACTGCTCTTCTGTATTTTCTTCTTCTTCCTTGAAAAATTAAAAACCCAAATTAAAAAAAAAAAAACAAAACCCTTTCACTATTTTCCTCCCTAAGTAACAATGTATTACAGGGAAAGACTACATTTTATTTCCTAGTCTCCTTAGATCTAGGGATAGCCAATAATATGTAAACATGAGTGGTTAGGTAGAACACCGGAATGGCTTCTTAAGAGGAAACAGATAATATGTAGATTATTTCTGCCTCTCTCATAATTGTGTTTGAAATGTGGTTGTGATGATTGGAGCTCCATCAGTCATTTTGTATCTCTGAGGATAGAAGCTGTTGATAAGAACTGTGGATCAAAAGGTAGAAAAGTTGGTGTGAAGTCAAAACAAGTTCTGGACTGTTTATCATCTGAACTTTCGGTTTTCATATGAGATGCACTATAAATTTAAGCCATTATAGTTGGATGTCTGTTGTTATAAGCTAAACACAATTTCCAACACATATAGTCAGGAGGGTCATTCTGGAATGTCAGAACAGTGGAGTCAATGCACATACCTGTGAATGTGCATGGCATGTTTGGAGAACGCTCATGAGCTAAGGAGAGCTGGAGAATGAGGTTTGGCAAGTAAATCACAGGGAGATAAAGGAGACGAGACTTTTGGGATTGACGGAAGAAAACAGAAGAAATAATTTCTCAGAAAAAGGGAGGGTTCTCTGTGCTATAATGTGTTTTTTCTACAGGTGAAAATTTCAAAGTGAATTTTTCATCCACCAATGTCTTCCTTCCCACGTGTGCTGCTCGTTCTGTGAATGGCCCTACCATTCACCTAGTTCCACAATGCAGAAAATGAATGGTACACAAGATCCCTCTCTTGTTCCTCAAAGCCCACAGGTCTCCTGACTGTAATAAGTCATCTAAAAAAAGGTTTCTCATACCTCTCCCCTTTACCCATTTCTGTCATCAGCATTCAATCCCATTTCATCTTCTCTCTTGTACATCTGCATGCCTTCTTGCTCTTTCTCTCTCTCTCCAGAGAAAGTGCAGCAACAGCTTATTTTATCTCCTTGTTTCCAAATTAATGGTTTCCACTCCATACCACACACTGTAACCAGGGTGACATTTTAAAAGGCAAAATGATCACACTGTTTTTTTCTTTAAACTCTTCAATTCCAAGGTATTCCCTGCAGTGACGTTCCACAGGATTCAAATAGATGTTAGGAGGAAAAACATAAATGTTTTTCTGTTTTAGAGACTTTTGAAAAATGCTGGATTTGAACTAAGCTAAATGGCTTCTTTACTCTTTACCAGCTTTAATAAGTCAATGTGCAATGTGTGCCTCCAAAAACATACCAGACATATTTGTCTTTGTAACTGGTTGTAGAAGAGAGCCTTGTGAGAATGGAAAATTGACAACTAACAATGTGAAGATAAAGCTCCTTAGTCTGAAAGTTATATTGCCACCATCGCACCCCAGCTAGCTTTGCCAAGCTCCTCCAACATAATCCTGCCGTTCTCCTAATACTGAAGCCACCTGTAGCCATTTCATTGCCTATAAAGCATTCTTGAAAACATCAGTGTTCTTTGATTCGGTTGCCCCTGTTCTTGAAATGTCCTTCCCAATCTACATATATTGGAATTCTTCAATTGAAAAACAGCCCAAAAGTCAATTTCTCTTTCAAGACTTCCTAGATCCATTCCTCACAGTTCAAAGTAGAACTTTTACCTACCTCCTTTACCCTCAGATTTCTCTGTATATCTTTATCAGAGAACTACTACATTAGAAGTGAGTTAGTCATAGACCAGTACACTTAGTTTGCTTCTATAACTAGGCAACAGCCATCTTGAAGCTGAGGAATTTACATTATCTATCTATCCATCCACGTATCCATCCATCCACGTATCCATCCATCCACAATAATGTAGCGAATGTAGTACTCAGACTTTCTGAATTTTGAAAAGTGGTATATACAATAACCTGGAAAAAAACCTATTTGTTTAGCAAATCCACTTTAGGATAAACTTGTACACAGGTTCAATAGCTCTTTATTATTATACCTATTACAAAATTATCAGGCTAAATACTTCAGACAAATAATTTAAAAACAGTTCTTATGGAATTAAAATATATCACCGCATCTTTTCTCCAATGTCTCAATCACATTACTCAACCGATTACTTAGCAAGATGCTCCCGCCACATGTAAGACTCCTTGAGGATAGGGACCATAAGTCATTTGTGTTTCCATCATTAGTATCCCTCACTGTCTCTGGAACTAGCAGCACTCATGTAATGTTGTTCTCTGGTCCTAAAACCTTAATTTGCATTTCCTTTCTAAGCTAGGATTACAAGCCAATACCTCCAGAATTCATTTTGAGTAGCTGCTACACCCAGTGCCATCTTTTACCTATGTTTACATTATACCTTTGCAATCTGACAAAGAATAAAGGAAGAGATTGGGAAAGACTTTACTATGGACTGAATATTTCTGCCACTGCCCCCACCCCGCCCAAATATATATATGTTGAAGCTAATCCTAAATATGACAGTACCTAGTGGTAAGGCTTTGGGAAGGTCATTAGGTTAAGATGAGGTCATGAGGGTGGAGATCTCATTATGGGATTAATGCCTTTATAAAAGTAGAAAGAGATAGGAGGTTACTTTCTGGGTATGCATGCACCGCGGAAGGCATGGTGGACATAACCAGGAAGACAGCCCTCAACAAGAACCCAGTTAGGCAGTCACCTTGATATATGAATTTCCAGTTCTCAGAACCATGAGAAATAAGCCACCCAGTCTGGTTATAATGGCTACACACATCAAAATCTGTTTTAGTCAGTTTGGGCTCCTGTAACAAATTACCATATGGTAATAGTAAAGAACCATTGCCTCTATGACTTAAACACCTCCCACCAGGCCCTGCATCCAACATTGGGGATTACATTTCATCATCAGACTTGGAGGGGACAAATATCCATCACCATGCCACTTACACATGCTGATATGGGTAGGCTTTGTGTCCCTACCCAAATTTCATCTTGAATTGTAGTTTCCATTATCCCTACATGTTGTGGGAGGGACCCAGTGGGAGGTAATTTAATCATGTGGGCAGTTGCCCTCATTGTTATTCTTGTGATAGTGAGTTCTCATGAAACCTGGTGGTTTTATAAGGGGCTTTTCCACCTTTGCTTGGCACTTCTCCTTGCTGCTGCCATGTGAAGAAGGCTGTGTTTGTTTTCCCTTCCACCATGATTGTAAGATTCCTAAGGCCTCCCCAGCCCTGTGGATGTGTAAATCAATTACACCTCTTTTATCTATAAATTACCCAGTCTTGCGTATATCTTTATTAGCAGTGTGAGAAGAAACTAATACAGTAAATTGGTGCCAAGTAGTGGGCCACTGTCATAAAAATACCTAAAACTGTGAAAGTGACTTTGGAACTGGGAAGGAGGTAAAGGTTGGAACAACTTGGAGGGCTCAGAAGACAGAAGATGTGGGAAAGTTTGGAATTTCCTAGAGACTTGTTAAACGGCTTTGAACAAGGTGCTGATAGTGATATGGATGGACAATGCAGTCCAGGCTGAGGTGGTCTCAGACAGATATGAGGAATGTGTTGGGAACTGGAGTAAAGCTCACTCTTGCTATGCAAAGAGACCGGTGGCATTTTGCCTCTGCTCTAGAGATCTGTGGAACTCTGAGCTTGAAAGAGATGATGATGATTTAGGGTATCTGGTGGAAAAAATTTCTTTTTTTAAAAAATTATACTTTAAGTTCTGGGGTACATGTGCAGTTCGTGCAGGATTGTTACATGGGTATACACATGCCATGGTGATTTGCTGCATCCATCCACTTGTCATCTATATTAGGTATTTCTCCTAATGCTATCCTCCCCAATCTCCCCACCCCCTGCTATTCTTCCTTTAGTCCCGCAGCCCCCAACAGGACCCGGTGTGTGAGGTTCCCCTCCCTGTGTGGTGGAAGAAATTTCTAAGCGACAAAATACTCAAGAAGCAGCACAGCATAAAAGTTTAGAAAATTTGCAGCCTGACTATGTGATAGGAAAGAAAACCTAATTTTCTGAGGAGATATCCAAGCTGGCTCAGACATTTGCATAAGTAAAGAGGAGCCAAATGTAATCACCAAGACAACGGGGAAAGGTCTCCAGGCCATTTTTCCCTAATAGGGAAAAATCATATTATGGGCCAGGCCCAGGGCCCCCCTGCTCTATGCAGCCTTGGGACTCAGTGCCCTGTGTACCAGCTGCTTCAACTCTAGCCATGACTAAAAGGGGTCAATACACAGCTTCAGCCCATTGCTTCACAGAATACAAGCCCCAAGCCTTGGCAGCTTACACATGGTGTTGAGCCCTTGGATGTACAGAAGTCAAAAATTGAAGTTTGGGAACCTCTGCCTAGATTTCAGAGGATGCATGAAAACACCTGACCAAGATAGAAGGTTGAAGCAGGGGTGGAGCCCTCACAGAGAACCTCTGCTAGGGCAGTGCAGAAAGGAAAATGTGGAGTTGAAGCCCCCACACAGAGTTCCTACTGGGACACTACCTAGAGGAGCTGTGAGAAGAGGGCCACCATCCTCCAGATCCCAGAACGGTAGATTCACTGACAGCTTGTAACATGTGCCTGGAAGGATGCAGGCACTCAACACCAGCCTGTGAAAGCAGCTGGGTAAGGGGGTGTACCCTGCAAAGCCACAAGAGTGGAGCTGCCCAAGGCTGTAGGAGTATTCTTGCATCAGCGTGACCTGGATGTGAGACATGGAGTCAATTGAGATCCTTTTGGAACTTTAAGGTTTCATGGCTCCCCTATTAGATTTTGGTCTTTCATGGAACTTGCAGCCCCTTTGTTTTGGCCAATTTCTTCCATTTGGAATGGGCATATCTACCCAATGCCTGTATTTCCATCGTTTCTAGGAAGTAACTACCTTGCTTTTGCTTTTACAGATTCATAGATGGAAGGGACTTGCCTTATCTCAGATGAGACTTTGGACTTGCACTTCTGGTTAATGCTGGAATGAGTTAAGACTGGGAGACTGTTAGAAGAGCATTGGGTTTAGAAATGTAAGGACATGAGATTTGGGAGGGGCCAGGGACAGAATGATATGGCTGAGCTTTGTGTCTCTATTCAAATCTCATCTTGAATTATAGTTCCCATAATCCCCACATGTCATGGGAGGGACCCAGTGGGAGGTAATTTAATCATGGGGGCAGTTACCCTTATGGTGGTCTCCTGATAGTGAATGAGTTCTTATGATATCTGACAGTTTTATACAGGGCTTTCCCCTGTTTTGCTCAGCACTTCCCCTTAGTGCCACCATGTGAAGAAGGATGTGTTTTCGCTTCCCCTCCACCATGGTTGTAAGTTTCCCAAGGCCTCCCCAGTCCTGTAGAACTGTGAGTCAATGGAAACTTTGTCCTTTACAAAATACTCAGTCTGGGATGTGCCTTTATTAGCAGCATGGAAATGGACTAATATACATGCACACCCTGGAAGCACAAGGGAGTTAACATGCCATAGGGTAACCTTCAACCAGTGGGAGAAGGGAACCGGTAGATGCACACTCTTCCTTTGCTTCTCAGTTCATCATTCTGAGATGCTTTCTACACCATTTCTCAGAGGGGCAGAGTGAGCTTCAGCTCAGTTTTCCCACAGGGAAACCAGTTTACACCACACACTTTTATGAGCTTTCCCCCCCCCCTTTCATTTCCCAGTACTCTACCCCTGTTCTCTGGGTCGTTTCACAAAATAAGCTGCCTATATGAAAGCCCTTTCTCAGGCCCGGCATTTTTGGTGCTGTTAGTGGAAGAATGAACACGTAGGCCAACACTGTTATCCATCTCCTCCAGCAAGCTTTCGGCTCCCAGAGAGAAAAAGGCACATTTCCTTCAATTACACATCTCAAGCTCCAAGAATCAGACCTGGCATGGATTAAGTGCTGAAATAATGATTGAACTTATTGAACAAAACTCATGAGGTCTATAAGAGCAGGAATTGCATTCTTAATTCATTCATTCATTTAACAAATATTTGTTTATGTGCTTTACATGTGTCAGGCGCTGACCTACTGGCTACAGGCAGAGGTAGTGAACCAAGTCCTAGCTCTCATGGACCTTATATCCTAGTAATGGAAGAAACACATCAATGTCTATGCAATAAATGGAAAGCTAAAAATATACTGTGGAGAAAATAAATACAAGAGGAGTATCTAGTTTAGGGAGAATGCATTATTTTATTTAGGGTAGTTAGAGCAGGCCATACTTAGGGATTTAGGAATGTACAGCCAATGTGACAGTAAGTCATATGAAGAGCTTTGGGTAAAATTCAAGCAGAAGGAACTAAGAGCCTTGAGGCATAGGTAGGCCAAGGACCAGCAAGCCTGGAGCAGGATGAGCAGGAAAGAATAAGGAGGAGATGCAGAGGGGTGAGAAGTACTGAAGCACGAAGTGCCCTTCTGATGAGGACTCCTAGGTAGCAAATGCTGATGCTATACTTATTTTACTGTCTGGGACAATTGTGAACCACAGAAGTTACCTTAGGCTTCTACTCTAAGTGAAATGAATGGGTATTAAAGAAATTTGAAGAGAGAACTTTATCTTTTAAAGGATTATTATGTTTTGTTGAAGACAGAAGGAGGAAAAGTAGAAATAAGGATACAGGTTAAGAGACTCTTCAATTGATCAAGGGAAAAATTCACATTGGCTTGGTCCAGAATAGCAGAGGTAAAGTTGATGAGAAGTGGATATGTTTTATAACAAGAAATAGCATGATTGACTGATGGATGGAATATAAGAGAAAGAAAAGAATTAAGGGTAATTCCAAATAATTTACATGAACTGCTGGAAGGATAGAGCTGGCGTTTTCTAAGAGTCGATAGACAGCAGCATAGGGCAGGTTATGAGGTGGTGGAAATAAGAAGTTCAATCCTGGGACCCTTAATTTTGAGAAGTCTATCAGACAGCCAATTGTAAAAGTGGTGATGTCAAATAAGCAGTTGAATGCACAAGTGTGGACTGCAGATGAGAGACCTCACCTAGAGATATAAAACCACTTAATGGGCTGGCCACAGTGGCTCATGCCTATAATCCCATCACCTTGGGAGGCTGAGAAGGTGGATCACTTGAAGTCAGGAGTTCGAGAGAAGCCTGACCAAGATGGTGAAACCCCATCTATACTAAAAATACAAGATTACCCAGGCATGGTGGCATGCACCTGTAGTCTCAGTTACCCAGGAGGCTGAGGCAGGAGAATCGCTAGAACCCAGGAGGCAAAGGTTGCAGTGAGCTGAGATGGCACCACTGCACTCCAGACTGGGCAACAGATCAAGACTTGTCTAAACACACACACACACACACACACACACAAACACTTAGTGTTATAAATTCTATTTAAAAACATGTAATGGGATGACATCAGCTAGGGGAAACCACAGATGGAAAGTGGAATAAAACTGAGAAGGATGCCCTAAAATGTTTCCATTTTTAGAGGTCTGAGGGATGATGATGAGCAAGTGAAGGAGAAATTGAATGAAGAGAAGAGCAGAGAGAAGGATGAACTAGAAGAGTAATGAAGGAAATGTTTCAAGGAGGAGAGAGGATTGCCTGTTTTACCTGCTGCTGATAGATAAAGTAAGATGAGGACCAAGGAGTGACCTTGGTGTTTATCAATATTGCCATTGTTGATGACACTGGCAGGAACTATTTTGATGGAAAAGTAGACATGGATATCTGGTTGAAATGAGTCAAGATAGAATGGGAAGAGGGGGGATTTTTGGCCAAATCTTAATTATCTTTTTCCTTACAGCTATGGTATTTTGCATGTAGTGAATTACATGGATTATGAATTCTGCATGACTCATGAATTCATCTAAGAGACAGGAGCTCATCTCTAAGATATCATATTTCCCTTCATCATTTTCTGAGCTGTCAGTAGTTTAAAAATTTATTTTCCCTATGTCAACAATTATACATTTGGTGCCCATTGTATTTTTAACATAATCCTATAAGGAAAGTATCATTTGTATCCTCATTCTATAGATGAGGAAACTAAGGCACCTAGAGCTTAAGTAATTTGCCCAAGGTCACATAACCAATACATATCACTGTCTTCCAAGGGAAGAATAAGCATTTGGGGTATTCAGGATTTCCATTTCAGGTATTCAGGATTTCCATTTCTTGGACTCTTGGGGCTACAGTTTCATCTTTACCAGCTTTCCTTTAATAGTGGGCTCAGGGGTGGGACAGCTTTCATTAAAGATCAGGGGATTTTCTGAACAGACACCTGCAGTGATGAAAACCTTAGCTATTGCTACAAAATAAAAGATATAGCACATGCTCCTGCATCTGCCTGCTTCTGGGTTTTCTGTAGGCTGGCAAATAATTTTTTTTCTCAGTGTTTCATCTGAACCTTTTTTTAAATCTAAAAAGAAAGTTCTCTACGGGTAGAAAAAACAGTGGTATATCTTTTATAAAGAATCTGTGTGTATACATAATATTTCATGACAAAGTAAAGAAAGCAGCAACGAAGAGAATGTTGAAGCAATGCAAAATACTTTTGTCTTTTAAATTTGAATTCAACATTTCCTGTCCCGGGAGATAATTTTTATTTCCTTCTTGATTCACCATTATTAAACATTGTGCTTCTGTATTATTTGCCTTTCCACTAGCTCCACATCATCCTATAAAAATAAATAATAAAATGGGTATCATCTCAAAGATGTCCTGGCCACATATGATGGAGTAACATTTGGATTTAGACAAAATGAATTTAAGTTGCAGCTCGATCATTGCTTTTGTACCTGAGTGACTTTTGCTTGGTCTATCATAATGAACTATTTTCACAAAGTCAAAATGGAATAGAGAAGAGGATGCTATTCTGACACCTTGTTACTTATTTCCATCATCCTACATCCCATTGTCTTTTTTTCTGGGCCACTGAAGCAGTCTCTCAATTATTTTCTCCATAACAATTCTTGTCTTCCTTTAATTCATTTCCTATACTATAGCCCAAGTGACATTTTTAAAACACAAATTTTGGCCATGTTACTCTTCTCATTTGAAGATTTTAAAGATAGTATTCATTGCACTTAAAACAAAGAACAAATTCTTTAAACTACCCATAATCCCATCAGATCTAGTCCCTGCCTACTTCAACTGTTAATTATGTACCATTCTCTCTGTCTCCTTTTTAGGAATCAGTCTGCACTAGACATCTGGCTTTTCCAGCTTCTCAGGCTGTTCCTTCTATCTAAAGATCTTCCTGACACATTCCTCAGCCATTTATTAATTGCTACTCTTCTTTAATGTAGGCTCAACTCAAATTCACTTCCATAGTAATATTTTCTCATGTTCCCACAATCCCTTTAGAATGGGTCCATTTCTCCTGTGATATGTTCTTATAGACTCTGTCCTTCTTTATAGGACTCAATAAAATTAAAATTAAATATTTATTATGTAATAATTTATATGATGACTGTAAGCTCTAATAGAAAGCAATCTTTGTAAGTTAAAAACTGTCATTCCCCATCACATAGTTCTCTGTCTTGTGTATCACTGGCACTCAGCAATTATTTAATGAATAAATTCCAGACTTTTCATTTTCTGTATCTATGAAATGGAAGTGGTTCCTATATTTCTACTTTGCAGGGGTCTTGTAGGGCCTGGAGATACTATATATCCTGTGCATAATCCACTCTCATGCTGCTTTGAAGAACTGCCTGAGACTGGATAATTTATAAAGGTAAAAGGTTTACTTGACTCATAGTTCTGCATTGCTGGGGAGGCCTCAGGAAACTTACAACCATGGCTGAAGGTAAAGGAGATGTGAGCAATTTCTTCAAAGGGCGACAGGACAGAGTGAGTGCAAGTAGGGGAAATGCCAGCCACTTATGAAACCATGAGATCTCACAAGACACGCTCACTGTTACCAGAACAGCATGAGGAAAACTGCCCCCATGGTCTATTGTCTCCATCTGGTCCTGCTCTTGATACATGGGAATTTTGGGGATTACAAATCAAGATGAGATTTGCAGTCAGGAAACAGCCAAACCATATCAACAGATGTGTGTTTAGTTCATAATAATGCATCCTTCTTTTAAAACTGGTTTCTCTTTCTCTTTGTGAAATAGCATTTCATGAAGGTACATTTTCTGTAGTCTGTGTGTACTGAGAGTACAGCTGAATGGACCTTAAACTGGGCCACTCAGGAGCCATTCATCAGGAGTTTTGAATTGAGCCTGTGATGTGTCCATTTATTCTGGACTCATCTTTGAATGGAGGTATATACAAAACAAACAAAACTAAAAGCAAAACAAAACAAAACCCCACACAGACACAACAACAATAGCATCAACAGAAACCTAAACTAAAATTAGAGAGGTAAAGAGTGGATATTTTCCTCTCTTAGTCAGATACATAAGAATCTGGACCAAGTAGCAGAGAAAGTTAACATGCAATAAGTAAATAAACAACGGCACAGATGTGAAGAGAGAAGATGAGACAGAACTGGAGAAAAAAAAGTCTCTGGGTTCCATATACTTTCCCCTCTCCTGATTCTGCTTCTTTTATCAGGCTTGGCTTCTTGCCTGCCCTTGAGCTGGTTTCACAAGATATCTCTGTATCCTTTTATGATGAATTCTTCCCTTCCCTGCATAAGCCAGCTTCTCAGTGTCTATTGCTTTAATTGAAGAATTCCAATTAAAATAATTTTTGAAAATTCTGACAGAACATAGTAGGTACTCTATAAATGATAACTGGTATAAGTATACTTACCTCAAATGCCACTACTTACATGACACTTGTACTGGTGACCTTTATTGAATATATTCTACTTGATTGCTACAAGGACTCTTTCATATAACTCAAATCTTTACAAAATTTTTATTAAATAGACTGCTAGGTACTTTTCATATTGCATTTAAATTTGTTCTGTACGTACCTGGGTTCTTTACCATATGCAAACATGGCAATGGGTGAGACTCTGCTATTATTTATTTTTTATCAGTGGCACCTTGAACATCTCCTGGCATATTAATGTGTATGAAGACATATTTGTTGAATGAATAACTAATTGGCCTTATAAGTTTCTAAAACTCTCAGAATTATGATTTTCTTACTTTGAACTAGGATATTTATACCTATCACACAAAGTAAGATCAAAAAGTAGATGATAGATGTAAAAGTCACTAGAAAATATCAACATAAAATATGAATTGCCATTAGGGCTCTTGTGTTGGGCAGGGTACTGCCTTCAATACTATTTATACATGAGAATCCTGAGGCCAGAAAGGTCAAATGGTATGTCCAAAGTTAACACGTATTAAATATCAAATAGATCATTGAAAAAAACCCCTATATCCTCATATATCCTGTATGGTTTATGCAAAATAGACCTGAACCAAAATTTATTTTAGAGGAGGAAACAGACTGTATTAGTTAATAAAAGCAGAATGTATTAAATTAGTGACACTGAAACAAACAGACAAAAAAATGGCCAAGGATCTTACAGTATGAGATGAGCAAATAACAGAGAAGGAATTCAACCAAAAGGAAAAAATTCTCCAAATGAGGCTATCAGCAGCACTCCTGGATATCTCAGTTATGGTAATCCACCTCCTTATGACACTATCACAAGATGAGCCTCTGGGCTACATGTAGTCTCAGTATGTACACCTTCACGGACAGTCTGGAAACAAACTGGGATGAATTTTACACAAAGGGAAAATGAGGTTATGAAGAAGAGGAGTGGAACTGAGTTGCTGAGTCCATAACATGAAAAACATTCTAGCTCTTAAGACTTGTTCAGAGGCTCATTGATGTATTCTTAGTCAGTGTAAATAAAGGAAATTATTTGAGTACTTGTGGCCTTACTTCATCTACCTTTCGTCATCCACTGGTAAATGGTTATAAATTCCTCAGTGTATAAAATAATCTAAAAATTAGCATGCCAAAGACTTATTTCTTGATCGTTACCCCTTTCCACCAAAACGAAACAAGACAACACATCCTACCTTCCCTGCAGGCTTCCCTACCTCAGCACTGATACCTCTATGTTTCTGGTGAGTAAAGTCAAAGTCTTATTTGATGTTTCTATTCCTCTAATACACAAAGTCAATCTATCATCAAATTTTATTGGCTCAATCTTTAAAATATAAACACTTCTTAATTCACTGTTACCACACTGGCCTAAGTTGCCATCATCTTTTGGCTGGAGGAGGCAGTAGACATCTACTGACCTTTTGGCTCATTCTTTGCCTCCCTTCAATCTGTTTTAAATGTAACAGCCAGATTGACCTTAAAAATTTTAGTGAACATTCACATTTTACAATGTTTTTTCCTCTGTATTAGTTGGAGTTCTCTTGAGAGACAGAATTAACAGGAAAGGAGACTAGATAGATAAATGATAGACAGACAGATAGATAGATAGATGGATAAGGAGGGATTTATTAGAGGTATTGGCTTATGTGATTATAGAGGCTGAAAAATCCCATGATAGGTTACCTTCAATCGAGAAATACTGGGATGCCAGTGGTGTGTCAGTCCCAATCCCAAAGCCTCAGAATCAGGGAAGCCAATGATATAATCCTCAGTCCAAAGCCGAGGGCCTAAAAACTCAGAACAGGGTTGCCGATATAAATCTTAGAGTCTCAAGACTGGAGAGCTTGGGATCCTAATATTCAAGGGTGGAAGAGAAGAACGTATTTCAGCTCCAGAAGAAAGAGAGCAATTCACCTTTCCTCTGTTTGTTCTATCCAAGCCCCCGCCCATCTGATGGTCCTTGACAATATGGAGGCAGATCCTTCCCACTTAGACCACTCAGACTCTCGTGCCAATATCCTCTCAAAATACCCTCACTGATACACCCAAAACAATGCTTCACTGATTATCTAGGTATTCCTTAATCTAATCAAGTGGATGTCTAAAATGATAGATTATATCAACTCATTTAAGAAAAAATGCCAGAATTATCACAATGACCTATAAGACATAACACAATCTACTCAGACACAGGCTATATATAAATACTGAAATAATATGATAGGTCTTCATCCTTATTCATTAACTTAAAAGAATATCTTCAACACACTTATTTTTATTTAAGAAATAACAGACAAAATGAAATTATACATAAGTGCTTTATTCTAGTTGATAGTTATTTTACTTGGGGATGGGATCTACAGTTCTGAAATCACTGTGCCTGTATGCTGAAATTAAACATTTAAATAAATGGACTGTAGAGTGGGAGCTGGGTTACCGTTAGAGCAGGGGGCCACAGATAAGCAAAAGTAGGAGGTTATCATGACATATGTGGTAATGAATTAGAGTTTGAAGCATCCGTATAAATTTATGTTTATGGATAAGTAGTTACATATAGAAATATTCACAGATACACACATTAATAGAAATATGTTTATATATTTGCTCTGTTAGCTGGAAGAGCCTAGAAGCAATGACATCTCAGTAACAAGCATACTACGTGCTCAGATCATAGTTTGTAAAACCATTTCTCCAATAAACGAATTAGGATCCTTTGGAGAAATAAGTAACTTAACAAATTCTTTTTTACCTGGGTGATCAAGATTAGTATCAACAGTAATAAGTCATGTTGATATTATATATTCTGAGTACAATATGATGAAAATAGTACTTTACCTCTGTGCTTCCTTCTCCAAGCCCGTAACATCAATCTAATCACAGGAAATATCAGACAAATGCTCAATAAGGGACATTCTACAAAACATCTAACCAGAATTTCTCAAAAGTGTCAAGGTTTCCCAAGTTTGAGAAACTGTCACACTAAGAGGAAACTAAGGAAACATGATTAGTAAGTGTGATGTATTCTAGATAATATTCTAGAACAGAAAGAAGACACTAAGTAAACAAACTCTCTCTCACACTAAATTAATCTGAATAAAGCATAGACTTTAATAATAGTATATCAATATTGGTTCATTAATTGTGAAAAATATACAATACTAAAAATCAGATTTTAATAAAAGAGGAAACTAGATGTGGGATATATAGGAATTATCTGTACTTTTCAGTAAATACGAAACTATTATAAAATAACAAGGTTTTACTTTAAAAAGCAGCAAGCAAAAATGGTTCTACCTACTAAAATTCTCTATCATTGCTTATACATACATAGATATCTTAAAAGATGGTCTTGAAAATATTAACAATGATGTGAATTGGTGAAGTGTTTCCTTAAATTATTCTCTGTTCTGTTTTTATTTTTACTTTTATTTTTATTTTATAGAGATAAGGTATCGGTTTTTGGCCCAGGCTGGTCTCAAACCACTGAGCTTAAGCCATTCTCCCACCTTAGCCTCCTCAAACGCTGGAATTACAGGTTTGAGCCACCACACGAGCCTGTTATTGTATTTAACTGTTATTAATGCACATATTATTTTCTTTAAAAACTATCTATCTATCAATTGTCTATCTAACTATGAAAAGAAGGGCCATGTCGTTTGGCCATCTTACCACTTCATTCCTAAAAAGTATTTTTCTTTATTATTAATAAGTATAAGTCCCTACTTTCCTTGCAGAAGGCTCCAGAAGCATCTTCAGCAATCAGCATTTTTTGGTCTGATAACAAACCTCCATCTTTTTTTTTTCTTTCCATTGGGGCAGTTTCTAACAGTTTCAGAGAGCTAATCAAAGTAATTGTTGAATCTTGATGACCAGAGCTTCACATGCCAAGCATTTTCTCCCAAACCGAGTTATTTAGAGTCCAATGAAGCTGGGAATAAATATATAAAGCTAAGCAATTTGAGGAGATTGAAGAATTTTCAGAAAATTTCTTTCACTTGGAAGCATGAAATTACATGCACTATAGTGGAATGAAATCAAATCAATCAGCAGCTCAGAACCTCCCAGCTCTACAATCAGCAGGAGCTCAGAAGCCTCTCAGTGGGACGGAAGCTGAGGTTTGGTGGAATACAAAGAGACCGAGACCTTGTTACCTGGGAGATGTAGCTTTGGTTGCTGATGAGAGGCGTGTGCAGGAGAATGCAGGTTGATCAGAGGAAAGGTGGAGGTGCAGGGGTGATTGCCCTATGATACAAATGACCTCCCAGAGTCATTCTTCATTTCCTTTTGGATATAGTCCAAACTCCTTAGAGTAGAATGTAATTTTCTTGGGTACCCTATCCTTACCTCCTTCTTAAGCCTATGTTCATCACTTCCTCCCTTACACCCTCATTCAGCCATATCAATCAGAACCTTCTTACGGATTTCTCAATGACCAAGTTCTCTTGGACCTCTTTGTGTCTGCACTAACATGCCTAGATCACTCAAAATGCGTGTCCTCTTTCTCATTACCTGGCAAATGCTGAGATTTTACCTCCTCCAAAGCACACTAACACCCTCATTTTAATAATGTGACCAGGTCTGCCCTCACAAAACATATTGCATTAAGATCTATTATACCACATACCATATCAGATTTCCTAGTCTCTCTTTTCATAAGACTGTGGACTTTTTGAAAATACAGACTTTACCCTCTACTAGGGTATCCTGAGTATGTAACATAGAATCCAACACTTAGTAGGTGCTTAAAAACTGCTTGTGAATGAGGAATGGACAAATGAATTTGGCAGCTTATGAAAAATGTTAGAATTTGGAGTAAGTTACTTAAAACACACATGCATGCTTAGGATTTCAAGCATTCAGAAAACTTTGCTGAAAGGCATCCACAAAAGCAGAACACTGCAGCCTGAAATTAATACAAAACCGAATCTGAAAGGAAAAATAAGAAATCTTTCTAAAATGAACCTATTGCAAATGCCATCTTTCCAAATATTTTTCCTATGATTTGCAAAAAAACTGTCCCCTATGTACCAGGGTAGAAATGGAGGCAGAGGACGTTCACAAACACTGTAAATCAGCTGAAGTCTCTTATAATCAGGTGGATATCTGTCTAAGAGAATGTCTTCTGGAGTGCATCAGTAATTAGGGAGCTAATGGAAAATTACCAACCAACAAAATCTATGACCGTTCCGAGGACAGTGGAATCACAGGCTTAGAGTACCACAGGTTTATTAAGAACAAATCATGACCGAACATTTTGATAGCTTTTTTGATAGCGGCTGCCCAATTCCTGCCACACTTGCTCCATTGCCTCTGCATTGCCTTCTAAATCAATTTGAAATGCTTTCTTTTGGGTTGACCTTCAAGGCTCTCCAATATTTGGTCTATTACTTTACTTTTCTCTGCCCTGTCTCTAATCCTCCTGTTGGCATCCCTCCTGGCTTTTGTCTTTGATCACCTGCTCTGACTTTGTGTTGACTCTCACATAACTGTGGCTTTGCACATGTTACTTGTTCTACACCAAAAGTCTGTCCCTTCTTTAGCCTACCTAGTAAAGTTCAACACATCCTTCAAAATCTGTCTCTGATGACACCTTCAGGAACCTAGGCTGTCCAAACCAGCTTCCAACATCAGAGTTGGTAAATCATTCCTTCGTATTCCCTTGTACATGCATCTATTGCTAAGCTATAATGTAATTTATGTTTTGCTTGTATATTTATCTTATTAAGCTGTGAACATAGGTACCAGAACGAAAATTTCTCTAGGGCAGGGATTTCTGACTACTGTGTTTACTGATGTTGTTTAAGCACTGAGAACACACACGCCTTTCTTCCATGGGCCCCTGACAGTCACATGCGCACACACTGATAAATAAATAAGTTCCCCCATAGTAAGACTGCATCTTATGTAAAATCGTAACAGTTAGCCTAACATATAATAGCTGCTCAGTGAATGGCTCTTTGTTGATGGAATGGTGTGGAATAGAAAGAAACAAATATAAATACACTGACTCAGTTCTCTAACAGCAATTTTACCAATTCTTCTTATGATACAAATCCCCTATCTTATTAAAACTCCATTTGAATAATCATCACTTCTAGAAACCATTTCTGGACACTCTTAGTTTTATTCCACTTTTCCATTTATTGATAAACTAAATGAAAATTAAAATAGTTTACAGTTATTTAGACCTATGTAATCAGCACACTGACTTTACGAGAATAATTAACTTAATCTTTATAATCATGACCTTGAGGTGGGTATTTTTCTGAAATTTAACCTTTTTTAGATAATTACATATTCATATTCAGTTGTAAGACATAATTCTAAGAGATTCCTGTATCTCTCATCCAATTTCCTTCAATGGTAGCATCTTGCAAAACTATAATACAATGTCTCAACCAGGACATTGACACTGATACAGCCAAAATACAGGAAATCTCCATTACTACAAGGATCTTCCATGTTGTCCTTTTATAACCGTCCCAAATTCTTTCCTGCCAATCTCTTTCTAGCCACTGCAAAACACTAATATTAACCCCTCCTTCATTTCTACTGTTTTGTATTTCAAGAATGTGATATGAATGGAATCATACAGTGTGTGACCTTTTGTGATTTACTACTTTCGTTCAGCACATTCTCTAGAGGTTCACACAGATTGTTGCATGTAACTCTCACAGTTTGTTCTTTTTAGTAGCTGAGTAGTATGTCATGGTACAGATGTTCCAGAGTCTGTTTAACCATTTCCTCATTGAAGGACATCCACTTTTTGACTATTAGGAACAATGCTGCTATAGGTACAGGTTTTTGTGTGAACATAAGTTTTTACTTCTCTAGGATAAACCTCCAGGAGTGAAATTGCTGGGCCAAATTATAGAAGAATGTTTAGTTGAGCATATTTTTTTAAGAAATTGCCTAATAATTTTCCTAAGTGACTGTGCATTTCCCATTTCTACCAGTAATGTGTTAGTAATCCAGTTTCTTCACATCTGCTTCAGAATTTGGAGTTGTCATATTTTTTTCCCAAGAATTTTTTATTATTATTATACTTAAGTTCTGGGATACATGTGCAGAGCATGTAGTTTTGTTACATAGGTATACATGTGCCATGGTGGCTTGCTGCACCCATCAACCTGTCATCTACATTAGGCATTTCTCCTAATGCTATCCCTCCTCTTGCCCTCCACCCGCAAACAGGCCCCAGTGTGTGATGTTTCCCTCCCTGGGTCCATGTGTTCTCACTGTTCAACTCCCACTTACAAGTAAGAACATGCAGTGTTTGGTTTTCTGTTCCTGTGTTAGTTTGCTGAGAATGATGGTTTCCAGCTTCATCCATGTCACTGCAAAGGACATGAACTCATCCCAACCAACCCAAAAGCCCGTCAATGATAGGCTGGAATTGTCACCTTTAAAAACAGAATTTAGCCATTCTGATAGGTGTGCAGCAATATCTCATTAATGGTTTAATTTGCACTTTCCTAATGGCTAATGATGTCGGACACCTGCTTATGTGCTTATCTGTCATCTGTACTTCCTCTTTGGTGAAATGTTTCTTTATGTATTTTGCCCATTTTACAATTGCCTTCTTTGGTTTTTAACTATTGGGTTTTAAGAGTTCTTCTGACTAGTTTTAGATACTAGTTCTATGTTAGATTGTGGTTTACCAATATTTTCTTCTACTATGTAGCTTCTTTACTATTCACTTAACATAATATTTTCTGGGCAAAAGTTTTTAATGTTGATAAAATTTTATGTATCAACTTCTTTTATGGATCATGTTTTGGGGGCAAGTCTAAAACCTACTTTGGCTAGCCCTAGACCTCAGAGATTTTCTTCTGCTTTTCTGTTTTCTAATAGTTTTTATAATATTATTTTTTACATTTAGTCTAGGACCCCTCTCAAATAAATTTTTGTATGTGGTATGAGACTTAGACCATGTTTTCTGAAAAGACAGAAAACTTTGAAATATCAAAAATGAACAAAGAACATCGTATGCAAAAATATAAATAAACACAACATGCTTTACATTTTCTCTTGAATTTTCTAAATCACAGTTGAATGTTGAAGCAGAAGTTACAACACTAAAGTGGTTCTGCATGTATGTAGTAGACATATTTAAGACAATTGTATTACAAATGAGGGATGGCAAAGGGTCTTACAGAGAGGTTTCTCCACTTCAGTTGAATTGGTGAAATGATACCAGATGAGTGTGGTGTCAAGTGAATTGCTAAAATGATGATAATGGACGAATGTGGTGTCTGTCCATTCATCTCTCTCTCTCTCCCCGTCTCGCCTATCTATGGATGTAGCATGTAATACCTACAGGAACTATTTTAAAAACTAAAAAATTCTCTTAGCTTTTCTTCATCTGAAGATGTTTTGGTTTCACTTCCATTCCTGGAAGATATTTTTGAAGGGCACAGGATTCTGGCTTGGCAGTTCTCTCCCTTCAGGACTTGAAAAATACTGTGCTCTTTTCTTCCAACCTCTTTGGTTTTTGATGAGAAATTCCCCATCACTTGAAACCTCCCCTGCCCCCATATGTAAGATATCCTTTTTCTCTGGCTGCTTTCAAGATATTTTTTCTTTGTCTTCAATTTCCTGAAATTTAATTATGATATGTCATGGCATAGTTTTTTGGGGTTTAGGCTGTGTGGTTTTCACTCAGTATTTTTTTTTTAACTCTGTCAATATCTCTTGTAGTTTTTCAGCAATTATTTCATCAAGTACTTTTTCATACCTGCCTTCTTTTTCCTCTTCTTCCTGCACTCTGATAACATAAATGTTAGATCTCTTCCTAGTCTCATGCTTCAGAGCTCTGTTCCTTTCAGTCTGTTTGTTCTGTTTTCAGATTGTAAAATTTCTGTTGTTCTCTCTTCCTGGTCACTTATTCTTTCTTCTGTCTCCTCTATTCTGCTGTTGAGCCTTATATTCTGATGTTTTTAATTTTAGTTATTATATTTTTAAGTTCTACAGTTTCTGTTGGGTTCTTTTTAATGTCTTTTATTTATTTGCTCAGTTTCTATTTCTTTTCTGTTGTCTTCATTTGTTTCAAGTGCATTCATAATTACTTTTTGAAGCATTTTTATTATGGCTGCTTTAAAATCTTCGATAATTCTAATATATTTGTTATCATGGTATTGGCATCTACTGACTGTGGCTTAATTCAGTTTTGAGATACTGCTGATTCTTGATATGACAAGTGATTTTTTATGAGAACTTAGATATTTTTATAATATTTTTTGGAACCCTGGATCTTATTTAAACCTTCTGCTATACCTGGCTTTTTCTGACACTGCTTCAGCAGGTGAAAATGGAGGGAATTCTTCAATACTGCTAGGTGGAAAAAAAAAAAGACTACATTCCCTACTTGACCTCTATTGTCACCTGAGGCAGGAGTGGGTTTCTACCTTATCATGTGGTTTTCAGAGACCATGGTGGAACGGGGGAGGTCTTGTAATCATGGGGCAATAGTGAAAGTTCTGACTCTTCAATAGGTCCCTTTGATTCTCCTTCTTCCCAGCAGAGATGGGTAAGAATGCTTTGCTTCTATTCAGTTGTGGTGGAAGTCCAGGCTGCTCTAGGGTCTCCACTGACACTGTGAGGAATAATGGGGGCTTGTTACTTGCTAGTCGGGATGAAAGGTCCAGCTCCCTATTTGATCTTCTCTGACATCATCTCAGCAGCAGTGTTGCTGTGCCTCATTACAACCTCATGGGGATGAAAATGCAGACTCCCTACTTGGCCTTTGCTGGCATGGGGAAGTAAAGAAGGCCACTGTTTATTCTGTGGCACTTGGGTGGAGTGGAACAGATATTACCTAAAAGCATTCTGTCTTTCCAGGCTGCCCTTCTCCTTGTTCTTTGCCTACAGAGAGCAGGCATTTTGTGTGTGTGTGTGTGTGTGTGTGTGTGTGTGTGTGTGTGTGTGTCTGCAGTTGTTGGCATTTTGAGATTCAGGGGTTGCCAACTCTTTCAGTTCCAAGTCTTCGATAGAAGAGGCAAAAATAAAATCCTGAGAATTCACTATTGTGTTGTTTCCAGGTCCAAGTTCCTTTGGTAGTCTTCCTTCTTTCCACCTCTCAGAGACTCTTGATGTTTGTTTTACATACAATTGCCAGGGTTTTTAGTTGTTCTTAGTGGGAAGAATCAGGTAAAGTACATCTATGCCATATTCCTAGAAGCAGAAATCTCCCTGACTGACTTTTATTATTAACCCCATTTTACAAATTAGAAAACCAAGGTATAAAATGCATGAGTATCTTGTCCACAGTTATTCAGTGATATAATCAAAATTTCAATTCAGGCCATCAGCACCAGAGTGTGGATTCGAATCTGAATTGAAATTAAAATAGGTGAAGCTAACTGTCCCAATCTAATTAACACTATGAAACAGTACTAATTCAGGTAGGGAGATAGATAGGTTACCAGTCCTACCAGCCCACAAGGGCTGAAAGTGCTTGCTTCTTGGTGTTTATAAGCTATACAGGGCTGTCAACAGCTTCCCTTAACTAGTGCTATGCTGGCTTTTCTAGAAATTAGCCTTACATCTTCATTTCTAATTGGTTTTTCAGTTATTCTACCAGTACTGGCATGTCATAGAAACTTCTCGTACTTATTAACAGCTCACTTTTGGAAGTTTTTATTTTCCGTGGATTAAACCCCACTAACTGAACCATCCGCCTGTAAATGCCTGTGATCCAGCCTCCAGAGAGGTTTCCAGAGGTTACTGAGTATCTCCAATTGACTCTATCATGTTGAACATCAAGAGGGGTTTTCTTGGGGATGGGGATTGACCTAGCCTAAGTCCCTGTTTAACAAGCCCTTTGCACACAGGCATTTGGCCTTCTGCCCCATCTCAGTTCCCCTGGAGTACTTCAGCTTGCACTCTGCTGATCCTGGTTCTTACTCTAAAACTGCTGCAGACGGGAGCCAAAGGGATTATAGACTTCATCCCACGGCAGTAAATATCTTTACACCACATATTTCAAACTACGTGTTTACATAATTGTTGGATTTTTTGATAAAATCACAGACTGTCCATTCTGGAAGTAAAACACTTTCATTTTAAAGAAAGGAAACCAGGATGGTAGGGCTACGGAGGGGAGTCTTATTTCAGAAATTAGTTGTGGTCAGAGCTAGAAACTAGCTATTCAGGAAATTAGTTTTGATCAGAGCTAGTTATTTCCTGAACTAGTTATTCAGGAAATTAGTTGTGATCAGAGCTAGAAACTAGGGTTCTTGATGCCCAGTAGCCCTTGATTTTAGAGTGGGGCCTCATTAGCATACTAGTTCTGCATATATATATGTATATAATTTTACTTTAAGTTCAGGGTACATGTGCAGATCTTGTAGGATTGTTACACAGGTATACACATGCCAAGGTGGTTTGCTGCCTC
Organism: Cebus imitator; assembly: GCF_001604975.1. Taxonomy (NCBI): domain Eukaryota; kingdom Metazoa; phylum Chordata; class Mammalia; order Primates; family Cebidae; genus Cebus; species Cebus imitator. The sequence continues at coordinate 821,953 of NW_016107893.1, read as the reverse complement.
CATTCCCCTGTCACCTACATTAGATATTTCTCCAAATGTTATCCCTCCCCAATCTCCTCACCCCTGCTATCTCTCCCCTACCCGTCTAACCCCCAACAGACCCCAGTGTGTGATGTTCCCCTCCCTGTGTCTATGTGTTCTCACTGTTCAACACACACTCAAGAGTGAGAACATGTGGTATTTGGTTTTCTGTTCTTGTGTCAGTTTGCTGAGAATGATGGTTTCTAGATTCATATATGACCTTGCAAAGGACATAAACTCATCCTTTTTTATGGATGCATAGAATTCCATGGTGTATATGGGCCACATTTTCTTTATCCAGTCTATCATTGATGGGCATGCGGGTTGGTTCCAAGTCTTTGCTATTGTAAACACTGCCACAATGAACATGTGTGTGCATGTGTCTTTATAACAGATTAATTTACAATTCTTTCGGTATATACCCAGTCATGGGATTGCTGGGCCAAATGATATTTCTATTTCTAGATCCTTGAGGAATCACCACACTGTCCACAATGGTTGAACTAATTTACAAACCCATCAACAGTGTAAAAGTGCTCCTATTTCTCCACATCCTCTCTAGCATCTGTTGTCTCCAGATTTTTTAACGATGGCCATTCTAACTGGTGTGAGATGGTATCTCAACGTGGTTTTGATTTGTATTTCTCTAATGACCAGTGACAATGAACATTTTTTCATGTTTTTTGGCCACATAAATGTCTTCTTTTGAAAAGTGTCTGCTCATATCTTTTGGTCACTTTTTATCGGGTCGTGTTTTTCTCGTATGTTTGTTTTAGTTCTTTGTAGATTCTGGATATTAGCCCTTTGTCAGATGGGTAGCTTGCAAAAATTTTTTCCCATTCTGTTGGTTGCTGGTTCACTCTAATGATTGTTTCTTTTGCTGTGCAGAAGCTCTGGATTTTAATTAGTCTATTTTGTCTATTTTGGCTTTTGTTGCCAATGCTTTCAGTGTTTTAATCATGAAGTTCTTGCCTATGCCTAGGTCCTGAATGGTTTTGCCTAGATTTTCTTCTAAGGTTTTTATGCTGTTAGGTCTTATGTTTAAATCTTTAATCCATCTGGAGTTAATTTTTGTATAATGTATAAGGAAGGGGTCCAATTTCAGCTTTCTGCACATAGCTAGCCAATTTTCGCAACACCATTTATTAAACAGGGAATCCTTTCCCCATTGATGGTTTTTGTCCAGTTTGTCAAATATCAGATGGTTGTAGATGTGTGGAATTACTTCTGAGGCCTCTGTTCTGTTCCATTGGTCTATATCTCTGTTTTTCTACCAGTACCATGCTGTTTTGATTACTGTAGCCTTGTAGTATAGTTTGAAGTCAGGTAGCGTGATGCCTCTAGCTTTGTTCTTTTTGCTTAGGATTGTCTTGGCTATGTGGACTCTTTTTTGGTTCCATATGAAAGCTTAAGGCAGTTTTTTCCAGTTATGTGATGAAGGTCAATGTTAGTTTGATGGATATAGCATTGAATATATAAATTACTTTGGGCAGTATGACCATTGTCACAATACTGATTCGTCCTAACCAGGAGCATGAAATGTTTTTCCATCTGTGTCCTCTCTTATTTCCTTGAGCAGTGGATTGTAGTTCTCTTTGAAGAGGTCCTTCACATCCCTTGTTAGTTGTACCCCTAGGTATTTTATTATCTTTGTAGCAATTGTGAATGGGAGTTTGCTCATGATTTGGCTCTCTTGTGTCTGTTATTAGTATATAGGAATGCTTGTGATTTTTTCACATTGATTTTGTATCCTGAAACTTTGCTGAAGTTGCTTATCAGCTTCAGGAGATTTTGTGCTGAGATGATGGGGTCCTACAAATATACAATCATGTCATCTGTGAACAGAGACAATCTGACTTCCTCTTTTCCTACCTGAATGCACTTTATTTCTTTTTCTTGCCTGACTGCTCTGGCTAGAACTTCCAATACTATGTTGAATAGGAATGGTGAGAGAAAGCACATTTGTGTAGTACCAGTTTTCAAAGGCAATGCTTCCAGTTTGAGCCATTCAGTATGATATTGGCTGTGGGTTTGTCATAAATAGTTTTTATTATTTTGAGATACATTCCATCAATACCTAGTTTATTAAGAGTATTTAGCATAAAGGGTTATTGAATTTTATTGAAGGCCTTCGCTGCACCTATTGAGATAATTATGTGGTTTTGTCTTTGCTTTTGTTTATGTGATGGATTACGTTTATAGATTTGCATATGTGGAACAAGTCTTGCAACCCTGGGGTGACTACTTGATCATGATGGATAAGCTTTTTGATGTGCTGCTGCATTTTGTTTGACAGTATTTTAATGCAGATTTTTGCATCCATCTTCATCATGGATACTAGCCTGAAATTTTCTTTTTAAGTTGTATCTCTGCCAGGTTTTGGTATCAGGATGATGTTGGTCTTATAAAATGAGTTAGGGAGGATTCCCTCTTTTTGTATTATTTGAAATAATTTCAGAATAAATGGTATCAGTTCCTCTTTGCACATCTGGTAGAATTTGGCTATGAACCCGTCTGGACCAGACTATTTTTGGTTGGTAGGCTATTAATTGCTGCCTCTACTTCAGACCTTGTTATTGGTCTATTCAGGAATTCAACTTCTTCCTGGTTTAGTCTTGAGAGGGTGTAAGTGTCCAGGAATTTATCCATTTCTTCTAGATTTACTGGTTTATGTGCATAGAGTTGTTTGTAGTAATCTCTGATGGTAATTTGTATTTCTGTGGAATCAGTGGTGATATCCTCTTTATCATTTTTTATTGTATCTATTCGATTCTTCTCTCATCTTTTTTATTAGTCTGGATAGCAATCTATGTTTTTTCTTAATCTTTTTAAAAAGCCAGCTCCTGGATTTATTGATTTTTTGAAGGGGTTTTTGTGTCTCTATCTTCTTCATTTCTCCTCTGATCTTAGTTATTTCTTGTCTTCTGCTAGATTTTGAATTTGTTTTATCTTGCTCCTCTAGCTCTTTTAATTTTGACGATAGGATGTAGATTTTTAGATCTTTCCTAGTTTCTCATATGGGCATTTATTGCTATAAATTTTCCTCTAGACACTGCTTTAAATGTGTCCCAGAGATTCTGGTACATTGTATCTGTATTCTCATTGGTTCCAAAGATCATCTTTATTTCTGTCTTCATTTCATTATTTATCTAGTAGTCATTCGGAAGCAGGTTGTTCAGTTTCCACGTAGTTGTGCAGTTTTGAGTGAGTTTCTTAATCCTGAGTTCTAATTTGATTGCAATGTGGTCTGAGAGACTGGCTGTTACGATTTCTGTTCTTTTGCATTTGCTGAGGAGTGACTTACTTCCAATTACATGATCAGTTTTAGAGTAGGTGTGATGTGGTGCTGAGAAGAATGTATATTCTGTGGATTTGGGGTGGAGAGTTCTGTAGTTGTCTATTAGGTCAGCTTGGTCCAGATCTAAGTTTAAGTCCCGGATATCCTTGTTACTTTTTTGTCTCATTGATCTAATATTGATAGTGGAGTGTTAAAGTCTCCCATTATTACTGTGTGGGGGTCTAAGTCTCTTTGTAGATCATTAAGAACTGACTTTATGAATCTGGGTGCTCCTGTATTGGGTACACATATATTTAGGTTAGTTAGCTTGTCTTGTTGCACTGACCCTTTTACCATTATATAATGCTCTTTTGATCTTTATTGGTTTAAAGTCCATTTTAACAGAGACCAGGATTGCAACCCCTGCCTTTTTTTGCTCTCTATGTGCTTGGTAAATCTTCCTCCATCCCTTTCTTTTGAGTCTATGTGTGTCTTTACAGGTGAGATGGGTCTTCTGAATACAGTACACTGATTGGTCTTCATTTTTTATCCAATTTGCCAGTCTGTGTCCTTGGATTTGGGCATTTAGCCTGTTTACATTTAAGGTTAATATTGTTATGTGTGAATTTGATCCTAGCATTTTGATACTAGCTTCTTGTTTTGCCTATTAGTTCACGCAGTTTCTTCATTGTGTTGATGCTCTTTACCATTTGGTATGTTTTTGCAGCGGCTGGTACTGCTTGTTCCTTTCCATGTTTAGTGCTTCCTTCAGGAGCTCTTGCAAGGGAGGCCTGGTGGTTACAAAATCTCTCAGTAATTGCTTGTCCATAAAGGATTTTATTTCTCTTTCACTCTGTGAAGCTTAGTTTGACTGGATATGAAATTTGGAGTTGAAAGTTCTTTTCTTTAAGGATGTTGAATATTGGCCCCCACTCTCTTCTGGCTTATAGCGTTTCTGCCAAGAGAGCTGCTGTGAGTCTGATGGGCTTTCCTTTGTGAGTGACTCAATATTTCTCTCTGGCTATCCTTAGCATTTTTTCCTTTATTTCAACCCTGGTGAATCTGATGATTATGTGCCTTGGGGTTGCTCTTCTTGACGAATATCTTTGTGGTGTTCTCTGTATTTCCTGGATTTTAATGTTGGCCTGCCTTGCTAGGTTGGGGAAGTTCTCCTGGATAATATCCTTAAGAGTGTTTTCCAGCTTGGATTTATTCTCCCTGTCACATTCAGGTACACCAATCAAATGTAGCTTAGGTCTTTTGACATAATCCCATATTTTAGAGGTTTTCTTCATTTCTTTTCACTCTTTTTTCTCTAATTTTGCCTTCTCGTTGTATTTCATTGATTTGGTCTTCAATCTTTGATATCCTTTCTTTTGCTTGATCAATTCAGCTGTTGAAACTTGTGTATGCTTCAGAAGTTCTCGTGCTGTGCTTTTCAGCTCCATCAGGTCATTTATGTTCTTCTCTAAGCTGGTTATTCTAGTTAGCATTTCATCTAACCTTTTTTCAAGGTTCTTAGTTTCTTTGCATTGGGTTAGAACATGTTCCTTTAGCTCAATGAAGTTTCTGAAGCCTGCTCTGTCAATTTGTCAAACTCATTCTCCATCCAGTTTTGTTCACTTGCTGGTGAGGAGCTGTCATCCCTTGGAGGAGGAGAGGCATTCTAGTTTTTGGAGATTTCATCCTTTTTGCTCTGGTTTCTTCCCATCTTCATGGATTTATCTAAATTTGGTCTTTGAAGTTAGTGACTGTTGAATGGGTCTCTGAGTGGACATCCTTTCTGTTGATGTTGAAGGTATTTCTTTCTGTTTTTAAGTTTTCGTGCTAACAGTCAAGCCTCCTGCAGGACTGCTGGTGGTCCACTCCAGACCCTGTATACCTGGGAATCACCTGCAGGGGCTGCAGAACAGTAAGGGTTGCTGCCTGTTCCTTCTTCTGGTATCTTCATCCCAGAAGGGTACCTGCCAGATGTCAGTCAGAGTTCTCCTTTATGAGGTGCCTCTTTGGATATACAGGGGTCAGTGAACCACCTGAGGAGGCATTCTTACATAGCTCAAGTGCTATGTGGGGAGTTTCATTTTTCCATTCAGAGCTGCTGGGCAGGGTCATTCAAGTCTGCTGCAGCCGAACTCACAACCACCTTTTTTCCCAGATGCTGAGTCCTGGGAAGGTGGGCCTTTATTTATAAGTCCCTGACATGCCACTGCCTTTTTTTAGAGATGTCCTGCCCAGCAAGGAGGGAGTCTAGTCACAGTCTGCCTGCAGAGGCACTGCTAGCTGCCGTGGGCTCTGCCCAGCTGCTGTGTAAATATCCTTGCAGTTTTGTTTACACAGGTAAGGTTTGAATGCCTGAGTGATGGTAGACTACCTCAGTAATGGCAGACTGCCTCAGTAATGGTGCATTTCCTCGGTAATGGTGGACGCCCTTCCCCCCACAGAGCTCGACCATCCCTGGTCAAGCTCAAACTGCTGCACTAGCTGAGAAACTCTCAAGCCAGTGCCTTTCAACTTGCTGGTCTTTGTGGGGATGGGACCCACTGAGCCAGATCACCTGGCTCCCTGCCTTCAGGCCCCTCTTTTTCAGGTTAACATCAGACTCTGTCTCGCAGCCATTCCAGATGCCAGTTAAAATGGCCGCCCAGATTTGTGTGGGTTTTTGTGTTGGAAACCAGTGGAGCTTGTCGGCCAGGAGGAATCTCCTGGTCTGTGGGCCGTGAAGGCCATGGGAGAAGCACAGTATCTGAACTGCAGTGCTGGAGTAGCCAGAAAAGACCCCAGTGGCCTCCGTTGGGTTGGGGGGAGGGTTCCCTGGTCTGCTGCATTTCCCAGGTGAGGCAGCACTCCACCATGCCTCGGCTTGCTCTCCTTGTGCCACACCCACTGTCCAGCCAGTCCCATTGAGATGAACCTGGTACCCTGGTTGGAAATACGGTGATCACTTGCCCTCTGTCACTCTCGCTGGGAACTGTGCTCCAGAGCTGTTCCTATTCAGCCATCTTGGGGGTTCTCTCCGCTTTTAAATATTTTAAATTGTTATAGACACAGAATAGTTGTACATGTTTATGGGGCACATGTGAAATTTTCATATATGCATACAATGTGTTATGATCAAATCAGGGTCATTGGTATATTCATCACCTTAAGCATTTATCATTTCTTTGTGTTAGGAATATTCCAATTCCATTATTCTAGTTATGTTGAATTCTAAAATTAACTATAGTTAACTATATTCATCCTATTCTGCTACAGAACACAAGGTAACATTTTTTCTATCCAACAGTATTTTTGTTCTTAGGCCCTATACATATTCAGCTTAAAGAACTCTCACCATTAAGACCCAACAGTACCATGTCACTTTTGTGCAGTTATATTAATATCCCTTATTCTGAAACAATTTTCTTTTATAAGTTAGCATAACCTAGTGGTCAAAAGCACAAAATGGAATTAGCCTTGAGTCCAAAGCCTGGTTCTCTCACTAACCTTAAGTACTTACCCTCTAAACTGCAGTTTCCTCATCTAATAAATGGAAATTTATTAGCACCTGATAGGTAGGTTGTAAGATGTAAAAGACACATCCTAGAGTATGTGTGATAACATATGCAACTTATTAGATATCAAATATAAAGAATCTAGTAGTAATATTGTCACGTATATTTTACGCCAACTTAAACTATGAGATAGATTAGGAAAATAAATTTATCTCCATATTACAAATAAGGAAATACGTATATTACACTTGCACAAATCTTTGCATGTATATAGGCAGCCTTTACAACTGCTTGTTCTTAGTTACTATCCAAAGGACCCATGCAGTAAATTGTACTATTCCCATTTTAAGGACATTGACAACAGGTGAAGTGACAAAGCTAGTTAGTAACCATTAGGATGTAAACTCTGTAAAGATAGGAGCTTTGAGTATTTGGGCATCATCATTACATAGAACACTACCTAGCATGTAGTAAGCAGTAAGGAATATTTATTGAGTACAAAAACCAAAGTACTAAAACTATTCTCAAACAATATTCAGCATTGCATAAGCACAAAGATCTCTCACTGTCTGCAGTCTGCCATCATTGTTCTTTACCTAACAGTTTTCTCCTTGTGACATTTCATATTATTGAGAGATTACTTTACCAAAGGAAATGTCTATAATTTCTAATTTGCTCTAATAAATTTTTGGCCTTTAACAGATGCATGACAACTGTACTATACTGTGTTTTGAATTCCAATTATTATAAGACAGATGCCTGCCCTTTTCTCCAAAGCTCAAAGCTCCATGAACTTTCACTGTAAATGGCATTTCAGATTCATAAATGGACATTTTTACTAAGTGTGTGAGCATGAGCTAAGTGTGTATTTCAATCACTGAGTGAGTTACATACCACTTAATTGGAATAGATAGGAAAATACATACATATTCAAATATATTTAACACAATTTCATGTCTATAATATGGTGATCATCAATAAAACAGCACAACAATAATAAAGCTGGGATTTTAGCACCACTTATTTACCACCCAAGAAGCCAATTATTTAGGATGAAGCTCTGTTCAAAGATCATTTAACACTATGACTAGCTAGAGACAGGTTCAAGTCCTGATTCTGTCATCATCATGGATTGTGTGATGACAAGCAAGTTACTTCGCTTGTCTTCTTTTGTTCATATGAAAATACAGAATAATGATGATGATGATAAATATCAACTAGCAGGCTCACGGTACTTACTCTGTTAGGCAATGCTCATAAAAAACTCATTAATAACAATGACTTTCTGAATGGATACTGTTTCCTCTCCAATTTACAGATGTTTGCCTCACAGGTAGAATTAAATGATTGTGTATAAGTGGAAAAGACTATGTTATCAGCAAAGTGCTATGTATTAGTTACAATAGCTTCTTTGCATCACATTTCCATGGACTTTCACAATTTTTATACAAAATCATACAGCCAGACTTGGTTTTAAAGTAAAGTGCCACATCTTATTATCTTCTGGCCTTATACAATATATTTAAATATTCCAAGATTCAGACTTCTCACCTGCAAAATGGGCATGATATAGAAACCAACTCATAAGCGTGTCCTGAGGATTTACTGAGATGATGCTTAGCGCCTGGCATAATGGCTCAGTAATTGCTAGTTATAATGATTATAGAGATGATTGTGAAGAGAAATGTATTTCATGAGAAAGTGGAGTAGAATATTTGAAATGGCAATAGCTCTTTAAGGTGCTTGATGATACCAAAGTTATTTCAATATAAAACAGTTTTTGGGTACATATCCTACTACTTGTAACTATAGTGATAGTATGACTAGAATATATCCTACACTCAGTCTAGCTCCCAGTCCAGTTAACTCTGTTTGATTTTTCATTAGATCCCAATAGCCTAAAAATCTTAAACGTTCTTTCAGAGTGATATATGTGAATCTGTATAAATTATAATGCTCTAAATTCTAAGATAGCCTAAATATTTACTAAAGATACCTGCAAGTAAGAAAATTACCAAATACTCAATATACTCATGATACAAGATTATGCATAGCAGATGATTTATTCAAGACACAAGGCAACTATATCATCAACATTAAAAAATGTAAAAATGTATAACTAGTAGAAGGAACTGTAGATATGTAAGCCATCCCCTTTTAGAGGTCTTACTTGAGTCATAAACCAGAGCTTATTATTTTTCTACCCAAACTGTCCTGTCCTCCTATGTTCTATAGCTCAGCAAATGATTCTTGTGGCCCCAATAAAAAATGTTGTTGCCATGTTTGATTCCTACCTCTCTCTCTCTCATGCCACTGTTCTAAACAGTTATCATGAATTCCCCTCTCTCAGACTTATTTACTTTTCTCCATTCTTGCCACCATGCTCCTTGTCTTGGCCTTCATTTCTTCCCACCTGTACAACTGCAGCAGAATGGTTACTGACCATTACCCCTTGCAGTCCATTTGACATCCTATAACTAACAGGATCTTAATTTTAAAGTAAGCACATTTTATCAATTAAATTTCCTTCTTAAAATCTTCAATGATTTCCTCTGTCCCTGCAACAATGTCAAACTTTCTAATATGTTAAATGGTCTACCCTATTCCTATATCTCAAACCATCTGAAACTTCTTTCTTTGCCTTACTTCCCCCTTAAAATACAACATTCTAGACACAATGAGCTTCCTTCACTTCTTCAATAGTGTCAATGTTTTCTTTCCTCTTCTGAATTTTTAAACTTCCCTCTACCTATGAAAGTTTCTCCTCATCTTTCTTCACCTAGGTAATGCCTCCTCACCCTCAGAGAATCTGTTTATCCATCACTCTTCAGGAAGCCTTCTGCAAACCTTCAGCCAGATTCCGTGGCTCCTTTATTACCCCATAGCATTCCTTGTCTACCCTCACCATAGCACTCAAATCACTGAAACATAATTACCTTTCCGTTTTTTGTGTTCCCCACTAGACTTAGTTCTTTGAGGGCACATCCTGTGTCTGATACATTTGTCACTGCATCCTTAGGACCCATCTTAAAACAAGGCACAGGTCAGAAGCTCAACACAGATTTTTTCAACACAGATTTTTTAAGTGTGTGCCTACATGAAAAAATCAAATCAGAACAGAAAGGATTCGTAAATAAAAACAAAGCAGTATAAAGAGGTAAAATAGGGAACAATTTTAGGTATGGCAGTCAGGGAAGAAAACTTTAAGGTGTTATTTGAGCAAAAAGACTTCAAAAAGAAAAAGGAGCCAAGTGGATGCCAAGGAACAGAGCATCTCAGGCAGAGAGAATCACGCAGAGCTTCCGAGGTTCAAGGGAATGATAAGGACGGTAGTGTAGCTGGAGAACACTAAGCAGAAGGAAGAATGGTAGGAGTTATGTTTAGATCATGTAGCAATTTGTAGGCCAAAATAGACTTGAGTTTTATTCTGTGTACACAAAATGATTGAAGGGTTTTTAAGAATACCTGTATAGAATCTAACATTTATTTCTTAACTATTCATCATAACAAAGGACATTGAAAAACTGTTCTAAGATTTTTAAGAGAATTCACCTGGAAGAATGAAGTTTAGAGACACTAAAGATGTAAAGTCACAAACTGTTTCACAGAGAGAGAATTTAATCCCAGGCAGGCTGACTATTTTACTAAAAATTAGGCTGAAAATATCTGGTCAGCAGAGATAAGAAGCCACAACTTTTGACTCTCTGCTGTGGTTTTTATAAGGAGGAAGAAATACATGTGTTACATGGAACTGTATATTTACAAGCTCCTAAATGTCCATCATAGTTATGACAAATAACTTCAGATGTTGTTAAACTTTATCACATTTTAAATATCTATTGACAAGAATTTTCAAGGTAATGACAGGGTTGCACTTATTATTTCTGTCTCTTATAGCATGTACCACAGACCACTAACACCCAATGTCAAAGTACAATGAATGTGTAGTTCACTTCCTTTGAATTCTTCCTAAAGTGATCCAAAAATAATTAATTTTTCTATGAGGTATTTCTGAGACTCTATTTTGTGCAAGGTACTATCTTGGGTACTGGCATGACAGATGAATATGCCATGGCATCTGTCCTTAAGGAACTTGCATTTTAGGTAGGATGACAGACATGGAGGATAGTGATCATTAAACACAATGTTTACTTTTCACTTTCTTTGTAACTGCTGTAAGTGTCTAATATGCATGCTTTTATTTAATTATCTTATGATCCTCTTATTATCCCATGGGCCAGAAAATTTGCCAAGTTTTTTTTTTTTTTTCATGAGAAAACTGACTAAAAGAAGGTTCAGTAGCTTGGTCAAGTTCAATCAGTTGGTCAGTAGTAAAGCTTGGAGTAAAACACCGGCAGTTTGACTTTAGAAGCTATACTTTCAACAACTCACACATTTTTTGAGAAACGTTGGCTATTTTTAATTTAAAATCTATAAGTAAAGATTTAGTTTCTCACCATTTCATAGGCAAAAATGTTGGCTCAATTTAGAAACTTTTCAAGGTCACCGCTGAGCCCAAATTAAACTCCATGTCTTTGATTCCAAGTATTGTCTTATTCCACTAAACATACTTCCTCTATACACATTTTTATGTATGTTAGAGAACTGGATGATATATTAATTTTGATTTGACTGGAGGTGAGGGACTTAATTAAGGAGGTGATACATCCTAAGTAGGACTACCTAGTCTATTTTAAAATGCCACTAAAGAGGGTTATTGCCACTGTGAAATAGCAAGCTACTTTTCCAGGTTAATTCTATTTCTAGAGAATGCAAATTCAGCTTTTCATTTAAGCTACTACATTCCAGATAGTATGTGCCAATTTATGTGATCATTATTTTTTCTATCATTGCCAGGCTAAACCTTCTCAAATGAAACTCTACACCAACTCTCATGCAAGCATAATTTTCTGACATTTACCTGAAAATCTAACTAAATATTAAATAAATGCTATTCTAGCTGAAACAGGCAAAGGTAATTTTAATAAACTTAGAGTGTTTATTGTTAAAAATAACAATAACAATATTATTAAATACATGTTCATTACACTGTATTCATTTTATGAACATTAAAAACTTTAATCCACAAAACTCAGGAGACAGGTATCCCCACTTTGGATAGGACTGTAATGATTCCAGATGTTAATTCACAGAGATAAAAAGTGAATAGGGCAGAATAAATGGCAAGCAACATAGCAAAATAAAAAGTGTTAAGCCCTCTTCTCCCCATAGAAACACCAATTTAACAGCCATGCACAGACCAAAAAAAACAAAAAAATCTTTATAAGAACACCAGAATCTAAGTGAAAGTCACAGCCTACCAGTAAAGGGCAGATAAAGAAAAGACATCAAAAAGAGTAAGAACACTTTACCCGTAATGCCCCTTCTACAAGCTGGCATGGCACCGTGCTAAGACAGGTCCCCTTGGTTTGTGAATTATCTAACAATGAAGAAAGAGAATGAAGTGAGTATCTGACTTCTTAACTTTTCAGGTCACTATTCGAGAGGCCTGTGTCTGTTGCACTTCATCTAGAACACTGAAGAAATCTGCATGGCTAGATCACTTAGGTGTAGCTAAGAACAAAAATAAAGGCTTCAGGGGCTCTCAACAACCTGCATACAGATCTCAACAGTAACCCCACAAGCTCCAGCAGCAGACCCACCTAAGCATCTTACCAGCTGGCCTGCCCAGAATCATTGACTGGACTGATATTTACTTTGTTAGAAGTTTTTGGATTAGTGACTCAATCTCCTTATTTGTTATTGGTCTGTCAGACTTCCTGGTTCTTGTAAATTCAATCTTGATAGATTGTATGTTTCTAGGAATTTGTCCATTTCTTCCAGATTGCCCCATTTATTGGCATATAATTGTTCGTAGGTAATACTTTATTACCATTATATTTCTATGGCATCAGTTATAATGTCTCTGTCATATTTCTAATGTTATTCGTGTCTTTTTACTCTCCTTTTTTAAATTAGCCTATCTAAGGGCTTATCAATTTTTTTATATTTTAAAAAAAACATACCTCTTAGCTTTGCCATGTTTTCTGTTGTTCTTAATTTCTATTTTATTTATTTCTTCCCTAAGCTTTATTAATTTTTATTATTTTTCTTCTACTGAATTGAGGCATAGTTCGTTCTTCTTTAGTTTCTAGAACTACAAAGTTCAATTGTAGACTGATGATTTTTCTTCTTGTTAAACATAGATATTTATTCTTCACACTTAGAATTGCTTTTACTGCATCCCATAAGTTTTAGTATCTTTCATTTTCATTTCCTTTGAAATAGAATCTTCTTTAAGAATATATTGTTTAGTTTCCATGTGTTTGTAAATTTTCCCATTTTTGTTATTGATTTCCAGTTTATTCCATTTTGTTCAGAAAATATACTTGGAATGATTTCGGTATACTTCAGTTTGTTAAGGCTTTGGTCTTTTGTAATATAGCATGTAATCTTTTCTAGAGAATGTTCTATACACTTGAGAAGAATGTATATATATATACTGCTACTATTGGGTAAAATGTTCTGTATATGTATGTTAGGTCCATTTGGTTCATAGTGGTGTTCATGTGCTGTTTTTACATTGATTTTCTTTCTGGATTATCTATTGTTTATTGATAGGGGTATATTGAGGCCTTCTACTATTATTGTATTGCTGTCCATTGCTCTCTTCTGATCTGCCAATATATTAATATACTGTTAAAATTCTCAACAAAATTTTGGCAAACAAAATTTCATGGCATATTAAAACTATTAGACAATTATTATACACTATGACCAAGTGGGGGATGTCCCACTGAGATGCAAAGTTGCTTGAACATATGCAAATCATATCAGTGTCATATAAGACATTAACAGAATGAAGAAAACAAATCATGGGATCATCTCAAAAGATGTGAAAAAAACATTAGCCAAAATTCAACACTCCTTACTAATAAGAACCCTCAACAAATGATATGTAGAAGAAACTTACTTCAACACAATAAAAATCATATAGAAAAGGCCTACAGTTACCATTATGCTTAATGATGAAAAACTTAAATATTTTCCTCTAAGTTATGGAAAAAGGCAAGGATGTCCACTTTTACCACTGCTATCACATAATACTGGAAGTCCTAGCTAGATCATTTAGGCAAGAAAAAGAAATAAAAGTCCTCTAAATTGAAAAAGGAAAAAATAACAGAGATATGTTTATGGTTGATATGATCTTTTAGGTAAAAAACCCTAAAGACACCACCAAAAACCTGTTGAGATCTAAGAAACAAATTCAGTAAAGGTACAAAATGCAAAATCAATGTATAAAAATCAGATGTGTTTTTATATGCTAACAATAAAGTGATAGAAAAAGAAATTTAAAAATCAATCCCATTTACGATAGTATAAAAATACTTAGGAATAAGTTTAAGCAAGAAGGTAAAATATTTACACACTTAAAACTGTAAAATGCTGATGAAAAATTGAAAACACAAATAAATGAGATAATCCATGTTTATGGACTACAACCGATACTGTAAAATTTTCATACTGCTCAAAGCAATCTACAGTCTCAATACAATCCCTAAAAATGTCAAAGGTATTTTTCACAGAGATAGAAATAACTGTTGTTAAAATATTCATACTACCAAAAGCAATCTACATTTCTAATACAATATCTATCAAAAATTAAGTATTTTCACAGAAATTAAAAAAAAAATCTCAAAAATCCTAAAATTTATGTGGTATCATGAAAAAACTTTGAATAGCACAGCAATCTTTGACAAAAACAAAGCTGGAGGCATCATACTACCTGATTTCAAAATTTACTACACAACTATATGAACCAAAACAACATGGCAATGGCATAAAAACAGAGCATATAGCTCAATGGAACAGAGAATCCAGGAATATAGCTATTATTGACAAAGAGCGCAAAGTGGAAGAAAAATAATCTCATCAATAAATGAAATTAGAAAAACTGTATATTCACATGCACAGCAACAAAATCGAACCCTTATCTCACACTATATACAAAAATTACTTAAAGTAGAGTAAAGGCTTAAACTTAAGACCTAAAACCATGTAACTGGAAAAAATCTTCTTGACATTGGTCTGGGCAATAATTTTTTTGTAAATAATCCCAAAACTACTTTTTAAAAAAGCAAAAGTTGACCAGAGGGATTGTAACAATCTAAAAAGCTTCTGCACAGCAATGGAAACAATTAAAATGAAAGGGTAACCTATGGAATGGCGGAAAATATTCACAAGCCATGCATCTGACAAAAGGCTAATATTTAAAATACATAAGGAGCCCATACAAGCCAAAAGCAAAAACAAAACAAAACCAACCAAGCAAAAACAAAAACACATAACCTGATATTAAAATGAGCAAATGATTGTATGGACATTTTTCCAAAGAACACATATAAATGGTCTATGGTATACTAAAACAAAAAGAGCTCAACATCACTACTCATCAGGTAAATGTAAATCAAATCCATAATGAGATATCACCTCACGCCTGTTATGATGGCTACTATAAAAAATAATTTTTTAACAAAGCAAAGCAGAAGTTAACAAATGTTGGCTAGGATGTGAAGAAAAGAGAACCCTGTTCCACTGTTTTGGTAATGTTAACTGGTATAGCCACTACGGAAAACAGTGTGAAATTTCCTCAAAAAACTGAAAATAGAATTGTTATATTATTTGGCAACCTTGCTTCTGAATATGTATTTTTTTACAAAAATAAATCAGAATCTCAAAGAAATATCTACACTCCCATAATCATTGCAGCACTTTTGCAATAGTCAAGACATGGAACCAACCTAAATGGCCATTGACAGATGAGTGGATAATGAAAATATGGTATATACATACAATACTATTCAGCCATGAAAAGAAGGCAATCCTGACATTTGTGACAATGTGAATGAACCCGTAATACAGTATGCAAAGTGAAATAAACCAGACACACATGGACAAATACTATGTGTTTTCATATATATGGGGAACCTAAGGTAGTCAAATTGGTAGAAGCAGAGAGTAGAGTGGCGGTTGCCAGGAGGGCATGAAAGGGGGAAAGTGGGGAAGATGAAAAGCCTAACTGCAAAAAGTTCCATTTATACAAGGTGAGTAAACCCTAGAGAGCTACTATACAGCATAATGCTTATAGTTAATAATAGTGTATTGTATGCTTCAAACTTTTCTAAAAGGATGGGAAATCCATCCTAATATGTTAACACTAATATATTATTATTGATAAAACACAATATGTGTTTTCATACATATATTGTGTGTATAATAATAATTAATAAAGAATCCAGGAGGGAACGTTTTGAGGTAATTGATGTTTATGGCATAGATTGTGGTGATGGTCACATGGGTGCATACATACCTCCAAACCCATCAGATTGTTGGATGTGTATTAGTGGTTGAACATATGGTTGAATGAACCTCTAAACATAATTCTTTCTTTTGAGAGAGTTTTGAAAGCTAAACTAAAAACTACTTTTCTAGACTTCTTTGCAACTGGGGTTCTGAATGTAAAGTAGGTTTTATCTCTCAGATGCATTCGCCTGAATCTGAAGTCAGAGGTGAGACAGAAAGCATTTCTCTACTCTCTTTCAGCTGTGTCTCTATAGGGACATGTGAGAAGTTTCTTTGCAAAGGTACTCCTTGCCCAGCTTCCTGGATGGTTGGGAGAAGTAATGGCAGCATTGCGGCAGATGTCTCTTGACCTAATTTCTGTTTTCTTGGTTTGCAGATAAGGGTTTATGTGTTTTGTAGTTTGGGTGTCTGCAATGGGGGAAACAATGGTGGTAGGTTTTGGGGTATGGTATAGCTCCAGAGACAGCCCAGAGTTGGTTAGCTCCCCTACGGATCAGTTGCATTGTTTGAAAGTCTTTCCTGGAGACCCAGGTTAGACTCCATTTGTATATAATAAATTTTGAACCCCTGATTCCCTATGTTAAATCAATTCATGCTTAAAATATCTAGAGTTTCACCAATTTTCTATATTTAATTTTGAGTGACACAATGAGTAATGGTCCCTACTTGTAAAAACAAGTTTCTAAGAATCCATCTTGCAATTCTCTTTCAATGAGAGAGGGGAGAGTTATCAAAATCTTATCCCATTCATCGATAACAAAGTGTGGACCTGGGAGGTACGGGGATAGATCTATGGGAAGAATCCCACTACCACTGCCCATATTAGTCAGTGAACAAATTAGCAAATAAAAGATTTGTGACCAACAGTGCTTTTATATTATTTTTGGCTTCTTCAGCTTTCTTTCTCACTTTAATCAATCATCTTAAAAAGCTCCTACTTTTGGAGTACCTATTATATACTAGAAATGGTGATAGAAACTTTGATAAATTTTTTTCCAATTCTCATGAGATCTTCATAAGTATTTTTATCCCTGTTTTAGTCATTTGTTTAGTCAGCTGAAGAATCCCAGGTACAGAGAGGTAAGTCTGGCTTAGCACAAATTAACATATTTTCCTTCTCCTTTGCCTTTTATCATAGAAAGCCTTTAAAGGTTCCATCACCTTTAATGGCAGAAAAATGCACTTGAAATAAGAAGACTTGGTGTAAATACAGTTCTAAGATTTCCTAGCAGTGGAATGTGACACAATCACTCACATTTCTTAACCTCAGTTCACTCACCAGTAAGATGGGCACACCAGCATCTTACCTGCCTATTGCACAAGTTCCTGCACAACTCCATAGCTCTTTAAGTATCTACTAGAATGTTGGAAAGATTTTAAAATATACACATTGTCCAAGAGTAAACACCAGGGCAAGTCACTTAGCCCCAGACATTTATTTTCTCATCTAAATAATGGGTATGGTGATTGCAACTTCCTCGTTGTTGTGAACGTTAAACAGGTAACATAACTGAAGTGCTTAGCACAGTTACTGAACGCAAAGTACCAAATAGATTTAGCTTTTATTTTTATTACGAATAAAAAAATCATAAGTTTGAGGCATTTTATCCAAGTAGTCTCCTCTACATGACTGTTCAACAATTCAAGAGTATTTTAAAAGGAAAAAAAAATGTATTTGCTTTAACAGTGCCCTGAGTATACTTACCTGCCAGGTATGACTTGTATACTGAAGCGGAGATGCAAAGCCTCCTGCCAGCTGGCTCTATGCTCTGTGTTGGAAAGCTGCTTTCTCCCTGTCCTCTTGGCTCCTGAAGTGGATAAGTAGATTTTCCACCCTCTGGTCAGTGCCAATGACTCGGGCCAAAGGAACAGATGTGAAGTGTAGCCCTCCAAGAGGGAAGTCTGATCAGATGAAAACTTTTCCTACGACTGCTTTTTTCATGCCTGGCCTCACTGGCAAGCAGGAGAATGGATGAGAGACAGCAGCCATATGCCAGATCCATGGCAGGCACTCCGCAATTGCAAATGTTCTGCAAGGTAACTTTTTGTTTGCCCGTCTCTTTTAAGCCAATGGGGTTCCAAAGGCTATAAAGAATCATGGTAAAATGCATGCCTAAGTGGGCATGAAACAGATCCCTGAGTGGGTATTAGGGAAGAATGTTTGATTGACTAATCTAGCAACCTCATCTGAGAACCAGTCACTTATTTATAATGGAACAGGCTTCTGTAAGTAGCACTTGGCACATAACTCATTTTTTCCATGCCAACATCTCTCCCATCAACCAAACTACTAAAAAGAGATAGATCTATTCTAGGAAGAGGCATTAGGAATGTTTGTGGGATACAAGGAGGAGCCTTCTTGAGGCCAAGGGTTGCACAAGAAGTAGAAAAAAGTAAGCCACAGCAGCAGCTAATGCTGTAGAAATATGATTACTAAAACTTTGTATTTCAAGTCCAAAGCTCAAGCAACTGTAGATAGAAAAATTCAGATCTTTTTTCAATCAACTGGTCAACTTTAGTAAAGAAAGTCCAATGAGACGTAATATAGAATGTAGTCAATGACAGAGACTTTTAAGAATCAGTGCAATAAAAGGATTTCTGAGCTGGAACAAGACAGCAATGGTTCCCTTAGATTATCTGGGCTATGGAAAGCTCTGGTTCCCTTATGAGGAGATGGTGGACTGAGGATGCAAATCACAGTATTTGGTGGTGGCCTTTTTTTTTTTTTAATTTTTCTTTTTACGTATGTATATGTGTAGATGCTAAATGTGCTGTAAAATGCATCTAGTCACTCAATAACAATTATCAGACCTTTGGAGGCTTTTTACATACTCATAATGATGACAGACAGGTGAACCCCAACATGGGGCTTAGCCAACGATGGTTTTTGGCTTTGCCCAAGAAGGAATTCAAGGGTAAGCCAGAGGAAGAAGAAACAGCTTTACTGAAGAGGCAGTGTTACAGCTCTGGGACTGCTCCTGTAGAGCAAGGCTACCCCACAGGCAGAGGGTGGCATCTCAGGGCAGTTTTGCAGTCATATTTATATCTACTTTTAATTTCATATACATTAAGGGGGTGTTTTACACAAAAATTTCTAGAAAAGGAGTAATAACTTTTGGGTTATGAAGTTGCTGCCACGTAGAGAGACAGGTGTTGCCTGCCAGCTCCCAGGTGTTGCCATGGCAATGGTAAACTGACATGGCAAAATGGTGGGGGTGTCTTATGGAAAGCTGCTTCTGCCCCATCCCTGTTTTAGCTAAACCTCAATTTGGTCTGGTCTCCAAGCCCCACCTCCAGATGCTAGTCCTACCTCCACCTCCTACCTCACTAAAATAATTCTGCCCAGATTTCACAAAAACGTATATGAACAAGTTATACCCAAAGGGTAGTTTAGAGTCACGATTCTTATGCCCAGAGTGAAAGACCTTGCAGAACAACCTTTTAAATTAGGCTTATTTTCTACTTGACTGGTCACAGGTTGCAGGAATTTTCTGATGTCTAATTTTCCCTTGGGTTTCCTGGGCTCTTGAACTTCTGTGTGTACTTTTCTATGGCATTCTCCAAAGCCTCAGCTAAACATTATTTTTATTCATTTGTTATTTATTAAGTATATATGCAGTTTTGGGTATTTTTAAAGAAACATTGAACTTAGTCATTCCAAAAAGCAAGTCATTTCTTGTTGAGATGAAGTTAGTTCAAATCCAGCCTCAGTTCGCTTGCTGCCCTCTGTTGATAAGGCAAAAAGCAAGGGACACAGCTGAATGATATAGGGGTCTAGCATTTCCCATGGAAGCAAATGACGTAGGGAAAGAAAATGATATCCTGCTCCAAGGAGCACTCTGTTGGGTATGAAGGAGGAAATTAGGAATTAACATTTATTGAGAGACTACACTATGACAGGACTATCTTAGTTAAACATGCCATCTCATTGAATTGTCAAAACAACACTGGAGCTACAGATTTTTATTCTCATTTGACACAGGAAGGAGCTAGAACTCAAGATGTGGAGTAATTTTTCCAAAGTCACATGGGCAGGAAATGGAATAATAAGAACTTGAGTCTTCTGGATTTCAGAGTTCCCTAACTACTATGTCCTTCTAGGTCTGAAGTCAGATTTGTTTCTTCTGTTTCTTGATCCTCTAACAACCAACAACCAACGGAGTTGTCTATGTTGGGATCTCTCCTGCTAACCGCTCATAATTGCTCTTATCTAGGTTTCCTTCCCCATTTCCATTACTGTAGCTCACTAACCACACCTGAACCACTTGAGTTACCTCCTAACCCCTCTTCCCACTGCTGATTTTCCCTAACAGCTAGTATATATGGTGCTGCAGGATCAATCTAAGGTCAATTTGATACTTTTACTCCATAATTTAAAACTAGAAATCAGTGATTGTTCCTTGTATGTTTAATCAGGATGATACTCCATAACCTGGTATTCCAGTTCTTCTATAATATGGCTACAATATATGCTTCAAGTCTAATATCCAGGAAAGAGCTTACATCAAACTATACAGTGTTCAAATAAGAGATGAAAACTCATTAAATAACCCTTGCATTTGGATTTTGCTCAAGCTGTTATCTCTGTAAAGGTTACTTTCCCCAATTTTCAGCCATGTAAATAATAGTGTTCCTTTGAGGTCTATCTCAAATACTACTTCCTCTGTAAGCAATTCCTGATACTCCCAATCAAATAATACCTTGCTTTTATGGACCTATCTTCCTTTGAGTTGGACAGTAAAAGAGAAAACAAATTGAAGTTAACTGTGCACTAAATTTGTATTTGCAACTTTTGATATCTAATCTCATTTAATCATCTACATTCACTTCATAGGTTCTGTAATAGTCTCTCTACATTCTGCACATGAGGAAACTGATACCCAGAGACACTAATATTTGCCCCAATTTACTAATGTTAATAGGCAATGGAGTAAGAATAAAATCCAGGGCAACTAATTTCAAGTGCGTAATCTTTTCTCTATTCTACATGTGTTTACTAGAGGACTAAATGCTTAGTCTGTTTTCAGATATATTTAGTTTGACCTATATGGTCTTTTTATAAATCTATATCTGTATCTACATCTATCTTTCGATTGATCTATATAATTACTTTTCAACTTGAAAAAGTTACATAAAATCTAGATTTTAGCTTCTCTTGAAAAAAGTAGGAAACTAGGGTTACTTTGGGTCTTACATTCCGCATGACTTGGTTTACTCTGTGCGTTGATAACTCTCTCAATACTGGCTAATGTCCTCCAATCTGTGATGGTTCTCACTCTGCCTCACTACAAGTTGTACCACTCTGATGCCTGTACGTTTGTTATAATTCCCCTCAGAGTTAATTTTTTTAGGATTAGAATGTCTCTTTTGTTCAATTTTGTATTCTTTACTAGTACCTGGCACATTGCCTCTATCGGGTAACAGAATTTAAAAAAAAATAACATTTTAAAGCACAATTTTTTGGTTTCAGAGAGACTTCAGTTTGAGTCTCAACTTTATTCCACTAAATGTTGGTCAAATTGCTTAAAATCCCTTTATCTTAGTTGCCTCCCAGAGTTAGTGTATGAATTAGATAATGTGCACTAAAAAGTAATGTGGCTGGCACATAATAGGTATTCAATAAATATTAACTCTTATTATGATGGCTATTATTTCCGAAACACAAGCAAAATGAAATTCTTTTCATTAGCATTAATAGAAGTAGCAAAATGAAACAAATAACAATTAATCGTTTGCCCTCTTATTGAATGACTCATACAAAGCAATCTTCTTTTCCTCATTTTTCACAGGAGAAAAAGTCAATCAGAAGCTGCTAGAGCAGAGAAAAGCAAATCACTTTGGCACCTGAACAACAAAGCAATGTTAGTTTATTTTCTTTGTAAAAAGTCATCTGTTTGCAAACCTCTTTTATGAAATACCTGTCATAGTCCATTTTATTAAACGTTGCTCACTCCACATTTTTTTGGCCTCAAGGTCATTCTATTATCAGTTCCTGCTTCACCTTCAGTATTGGAAATGGACTTGGGAAGATGGAAAGGAAAACACACACACAAATATACAACACACTCACCAGATGGACAGCTCAGATAATAAAGGTGATTTCAATCCATGGCAGGCGGAACTCAGATCTATTCCTACTACAGATGAAACCAGCACCAGTGACACTTACTGATAGATCTGGAAAGACAGCTTGCTAGCTTGCTATCAAAGGTGCCTGAAGCCAGAGGCAGCTTTCAATCTGATCACCAGATCTTACACAAGATAACAAAAAATATGTTTTATATGCTGTTTTTTTTTAAACCCATTTGTTCACTTTCTTTAAAGAAGAGAGAGAGAGAAATCAAACAGTGACCATAAAAATATTCAAATACCTCTCTGCATCTTGAAGAACAACTCAAGATTCCCAGCACACTGTCCAAGGTTCCTGCCAAATTTTTGCTACTTTCTGCAATGGTCTTAATGGGGCAGGCCTAATTAACTTCTCCTGTGATACACTGATCATCATGTGGGAGTGTCTAAAGACAAGTTTGGAGATAGATGGGTTTTATGATCTCCCTCTATTTCTGCACACTTCTTTTCCTCTCTTGCCGAACAACTAAGAAGTCTCCTTTCAAAGCATGCCCAAAGAGCTAGTAGCATGTTACAAATAAAATCTCTCGTCCTGGCCTTCAAAATAAAGAAAAGGGTGCCAGCCAGCCTTCTGCATTTTAGGCATCAAATTTATACTGTAAACATGTTCTTTCACTGAATTTGTAAGAAATCTTGTGAGGTACAAATGATGATGATGACAATGACAGAGATGACGATGAAGATGATGAGAGGATCACGACAGCGATGATGAGGGACTTTTTATAAATTAGGAAATTAGAGCTCACGAAGAATAAATAACTTCAGTCAAGATTATGCAGCTAGCAATTAGAGCTTCTGCACAATCAGAGAGCTCCATTCACTGGTCTCCAAGCAACGTTCGTGCCTTTCTATTTCTGCCTACCAAGCATCTCTGTTAGTTGAGATTTTTATCATAATTGTTTTTGGTCTTGTTTTTGTTTTTTTAGTGGTAAACGGCCTGCAATTGGTGCATACAAGGATAATTAAATTAAATTCAGAGAGTAGGAAAGAGATTGACTTTCCAGGGTCTTTGACTTTCTTATATATTAAAGGACAATGCTTGAAGCTGCACAAAAAGAGCAAGGTTATGGATACAGAATCTGCAGCTTAAGGTTCCAGTGAGGTCTGGGATCTATAGGAACGATATTCTGAAAGAGTAGATTTACAGACTAAAACAGGTGTTATGTTTAATTACTCCTTTCTATTGAAGTTGTTATACTGACCTGATACCATAACTCTAAATGACTGAAATACATGCCCTTGGTTATAGAGAACCCGGAATGATACTCTTTCATGTTGAAGATAGGTATTTATTGTTGCAAAATGAGTGGACTTCATATACAACTGATCCTTCTCTCTAATTAGTGTTGAAAGGATTTAGACTAACCATTTTGCAGTGAAAAGCTTCAGTTTTGGCAGGTATCTTAGTTCACAGGCTTGGGTAATAATCCTAACAACAAATCAACTGCTTTACTTACCTGTGAGTATATTTTACAATGAAGGTCCAAGAATATGACTATCTTCTATTCAATTACCATCTTTTTGCCAATTAAGAGAAAGCAAATTCCAGTTTTTTTTTATAATGTGAATATAAAACTATATTCATTTTAAAAACAAAAGATGACTGACTATGCCTGCAATGTTTGATTTTACTTAAATAATAATACAACTTATTTATTTTTTAAAATCTTTGTCTTCTTTGTCCTGGTTTGGCTGTAAAAACTGCTACAGTAACCCAAAGTAATATTATTTGCATAAAGTTCCCAGCAATTCTCAGTGAGACACAGACTTGAGCAGGCACTTAGAAGGTTATCTCCAACCAACTGCTAATGACAGTGAAACTAATGTTATTTCATTTAAGTAATACTTTAAAGTTTACATATTACTTTCACACTCATTATGTAATTGGAATCTTACCAAAATTGTTTTGGCAAGTTAAGTCATATATTTTTCTCATTTAAAAGATGAAGTAATTAGTGTTCAGAAGGGTTAAGTGCTTTACTGAAATGCATACAACTAGAATTCATTATATATAATATACATATTATATATAATAGAATATATAATATACAATTATATATTATAATACATAATTAAATTATAATAATATAGTTATATATTATAATAATATAATAATTAATATATATAATATGTATATTATACATATAAATTTTGGCATAATATATTTTTGAAGAAGTTTTAATAATCAACTAAATAAGGATGACTTCCCACTGTATAATTCTGGCCCAGACATCTCTCTTAAGATTGAGATCTGATCCAATTGCCTTTCAAACATTTCCATCTGGACATGCCACAGCTTCCCACTCAGGCTGTCCGTAATGAACTAACCACCCTCTAAATCTGCTCTTGGGTACCCAGTTTTAGGGATAGGTACCTCTAAACATGAAGGTATTCAAGCCACTGTCTCTTCCTATGCACTCCCTACAACTCTCAATTTCTAATCAAATTCAGCGAATTTTATATCCCAAATGTCTTTTGAAACCTGTTCATCTCCCCCTGCTTTTCTAGTTGACATGACAATCTTCTCCTACCTGGACTAATATAATTACATTCCAACTGGTTCCTGACTTCCAGCCGTGATGCAATTCCCAAGTGCCTTACAAATAGAGTGTATCTATTTTGTTATTTATTTCTTTTATTAAATGAAGATAATAGGGTCTGTATCTCAGGGTTATTATAAGGAAGTAATTGTTTATAGTTGTAAAAGTGGAAGGCATTTTAATCATTATTTAAGGAAAAGCAAGGATTGCCTGGACCACCTGAATCATGAACATTTTCCAACTTAGATGATATTCTGTCCATTTTAAGTGTCAGGAAACTGAAATTCAGAACAGTGGTAAGATCTGCTCAAGGACAGTTGATAAGTGATACTCCAGAAAATTTTCCATATAACTATTTGACCCCACACCTGTGAACTTTCCTTACCATAGCTTGGACTCAAGTCTGTGTGAACGTGGGAATCAGAAATAATTTTTGAGGGTGACCATATACTCAGAGGAGGATTTGATACAGTAATACCATACTCCTTGCCTTGTGGGGATGCTTTCTTGAAGCCTATGGTAGGTAGAGAGACTGTGAAGCCATAAGCAGAATGAGGTAAATGGGATACTTGACTAACTCTGTAAAAATTTTAAAAATGGCTTCTCAGGGCTGCTGCAGGGGAGCACATCAGCTCTGTCTTTGGCTCATATGGGTCACTCCAGCCATGCATCCACAGATTGCTGGGTGACATATTGTCTGTGTCTCTCATCCTTTAAGCTACCTGGAAACATTTTCTCATCACGGCAATGGCAGAGATATACGAGAGTACAAACCTAATCACACAAGTGCTTTAAGTCTTTGATGAAATCATGTCTGCTAACACCTCATTGCTCAAAGTATGTTACATGAAAGAGTCCAAGCTGAAGGAGCAAGGAAGTGCCCTGTGATCATAAAGGTGGTCAGAACTGCTGAGTCACATGGTAAAGGCTGTGGATGCAAGAAGGGATAAAGAATTGGCAACTTTAATGCAAATTACCAAATGGTTGTGAGAATTTTACCCAGTTTATAAAGCAGTTGTAGCAAATTACACTTCCATCAGCACTGTACAACATTTTCAGGGGTTCTATATCTTTGCCAGCACTTGATACTATTTGTCTTATTCATTTTAACCATTTAATCATTACAAACGGTGTTGCATTGCTTTTCTTTGTAATTCTCTAATGAACTAATAATGATAAATATCTCTGGTAAAGCGACTATTCCTGTCCTTTTATTTAAGTTCATTGATATTTTTCTGAATAATTTACAGGAATAGTTTATATGTTTTAGATACAAGTTCTTTTTTAAGATCTACATATTGCAAATGCTCCTCATACTCTGTAGCATGCCTTTCTAGTCTCCTAAGAGCTAAAGTTCTTAATCCAAATACAATCCAATTTATCAATGTTGTCCTTATGTTGTTTTTGTTTTGTTTTATTTTTTGAGATGGAGTCTCACTCTGTCACCAGGCTGGAGTGCAATGGCGCGATCTCGGCTCACTGCAACCTCTACCTCCCAGGTTCAAGCAATTCTCCTGCCTCAGCCTCCCAAGTAGCTGGGACTACAGGCATGCACCACCACACCTAGCTAATTTTTGTATTTTTTAATAGAGAGAGGATTTCATCATGTTGGCCAGGATGGTCTCAATCTCTTGACATCACGATCCACCCACCTCGACCTCCCCAACCACTGGGATTACAGGTGTGTGCCACGGCTCCTGGCTGGGTTAGTGTTTTTTTTTTTTTTAACGTTTTGTTCAAAAATGTTTGACTATTCCAAAATTATGAAGATTTTTTTCCCATGCTTTTTTTCCTAGCTGCTTCTTTTTGTGAGTTGTTATTGGTTTACTATTCTTATTTAATCTATTATCCATTTAGAATTGATTTTTATGTGGTGAGAGGTAGAGGGTTGAAATTTGTTTTTCCATATGTATACAGAATACACAAAACCACATACACTGCTTATTCCACTGTACTGAAATGCTATTTCTGTCATAAACCAAGTGACTTTAAAAGTGTAGACTTGTTTCTGCATTCTCTAATTGTTCTATTGATCTGTTCGTTTATCCTTGCAAGATTGTTGTTCTCTCTTAGTTATGCTAGCTTTAGAATAGGCCCTTGTATCTAGTAGCATGAGCCCTTCAGTTTTGTTTGAAATCAAGATTTTCTTGGCAATTAAAACTTTTGAAACACATAGTTGATTAAATTAAATGTGATTAAACATTTAGATTTCCTATTGCACTTTTGGTGGAGGTTGAAATTCTTGCAGGAACCTACGAAGTCCTATCTGAACTGACCCTATTAACCTCTTAAACCTTATCTTGAACCCCTGCTTATCCTTGACCTCTATTGCCTATCACTGTGTCTTTGGGGTCTTCTAACATCAGTGATCCCTCCTGTCACAATGCTTTTGCATGTGCTATTCCATTTCCCTGGAATGTTTTAATGTCAACCTTTCTCCTTGCCTTTTAATCTTTCAGCTATCAGTCTAGTTATTATTTCTTCAAGAAGGTCTTCCCTGACCAGTCTGATTAATTTGTCCCTGTTACATGTTTCCAGAGCTGAATGGACCTCCCCTTGCTACTGGTGAGCAAACTGTGTGGGTGATTAATTGACTAATCTCTATTTTCTTCCTTGGCTTGAAATCTATTTTGATCATTTTTTTATACCTAGCATTTAGCATAGTACCTGTTTGACAGGGGGTAGTCAATAAATATTTTGCTGAACTAGGAAACTATGTAGTATATTAAAGTCTGTATGGATAAGTGTGAGAAAGCAACGCAGCCTTTGGTGTTAGACAGACAGGTGTTTGAAACAAAGTAAGAGTATGACCAGCAGTATAACCTTGGACAGGTACTTTGAGTACTCTTTCTGTACCTCAATTTTCCTCTCTAAATATAGGACAGATATCTTGTAGAATCCGGTACAACATGTATAGCAAGTCAGTGACAGTTTTTAGAGAGAGAGCACGGGCCCCATCACTGGCCTCCTGATTCCTGGTTCATTGCTCTGTCTACCCACATTCTGATGATTATTCACATCATTTTCTGTTACATGAAAACAAAGTCCGGAAATTTTCAGATGTAGAAACTCCCATTTTTTGAGGAAATTGATCACAACGTTCATGTTCCCAACCACTTCTCTTCAACTATTATATTTTAAACCTGAAACAAGGGAGAATCACCTTCCTGGAGGACAGAATCATCCTGACCTAGAGAAGGCTCAAAGTCTATCTCATTAGATTTTGGGTATTGGTGAGAATAGCGGCGAAGCCAAACAACCATGGTGGAGAAAAATGTTGCAAGAAGTTGTTAGCTTTGGCACTTCTCAAGTTCATATCCTGTAACAGTGCTTGTTTTGATGAAGTAATCAGAGATGGGTTAAAATAAGAAGAATTAATGAACTACCTTTAGAAGCAGCAAAGAGATCCATACCCCTGGAAAGGTTAGCTTAGGATGACAGACACACAAGGTTAGACTGAATGGTGACAACTCAGACTGCCAAACTGAGATGACCCAGAGAATGTGAGCCCAGCGTGGAAGGCAACACAACCTTGGATGGAACCTATGCAATTCGTTGGACGTGACTTTACATATAATATCACTTTTAGACACAAAAGTCTACTCTGCCCATTACTATAAATCAGTCAGTCTTCAAGTATGTAAAAAATGACATTAGGGTAAGCAATGCTTGTTATCCTTTCTTTTTAAAGGTTCTGGACTCTAAAGCCAGGATGAAGTCATGAATACTTTTTAAATCACATGAATACTTATTTTATTTTTCTGTGAGTCTTCTATAGCAAAACTCCAATTGTGGAATGTTTTAGAAATAATGAGAGAAAATCTTATCCTGTATGAAAATTTTCTCACTTAATACTATGGCCTCATTTCCTCTATAGAAAGTTCATGAGCTCCTGTGTCAGACCCATAAACAAAATCATGACTTCTCTAGCAAAGGACATATATGTAAATCTTATCATTGGTCTGGGGTGCTGCTCGGTGAGTATCAAGGCCAAGGCAAAAATCCTGCTCTGTAGACTACTAGATCAATATCCTTAGCAGACCATGCTGCCTGCAATTAAAACCTGAAAACTCCAAGAATTGGACCAGAAAATTTACAGGAGACAGTATGGTTAAGCCCTGTTGTGCAAATCAGATTGTCTATATTTGAATCCTGGCTTCATAATTTGCAATCAAGTAATGTTGGACCTCTCATATAGTATATATATGCCTCAGTTTACTGAACTATAACTATATCTGTCTACCCACCTATCTACCTACCTACTACCTATTTGTCTATCTATCTCTTGTCAGTTAAGGGCTTGAGAAAATGATGACCCAAGAGTAAATACTTCATATACCTAAAGTTAACTATATTGTACCACATATGGCGATAATATAGATATCCTCAAATCATCTATCTTTCTAGGATCAGCTTGTTCCATTATATTTGAATTACTTAAAAATAAGTAAAATGCCTTGAGGACCTTACCTTTAGCAATAGAAAATAGTGAATAGCTCTGAGTTACTGAATGGGAAATGGAAAAAGGGAACCGTCTAGTTGTTGAAAATATTCTATATATTCACCCGGGGGATGGTTGAATGAGTGTGTGTGTAAAAACTCATCAAACTGTGTAGTTTAAAAGTGCTCACTTGACTGCATGTATGTTATATACCTGGAAATTAAAATTAAATTTCCTTGAGGCTCCATCTCTACTTCAGTGGGAAATGTAAACTTCCCCAGTCCACTGACTCCATGATTTTCGGGAAACACATGTTTTTGTTAGTCACCTCTTATTTCTTATTTATGCTTCCATTGAATCCCTGAGTTTATCAATTCTCCCTTCAAGATGGTATCCATAACTCTCCACTCAATGTTGTTTCTTTCACTTAAGCAAGAAACACAATGACTTTTCCTTAATTATCCCAAAGCAGCGCTCACAAATGGTGAGGGGCTAACAGCAGGGAAGTATGAGGCTTATAATGCACGATGGCACACAATTTATAATTGCATACTGGGTGTTCATGCTTCCGAAGTTCCTTCTGTACATCTGCCCCACATGTTGCTTCATATTTTCTATCTAAATCTCACTTTTCTTTACATTTCCTGGACTTCTCACTTCTGTGTGGCCTGACTTCAGAACTGAAAACTTGTCATAATTTATCCTTCAAGATATTTTAACCCTCTTTGTTTTTCTCTGACTTCAGGTCATGTGCTTAAGGACTGTGTATCCTCAAAACATTATGTCAGGTGTTCTGTCAGGGAAGCAACAAATACATATTTTTAGAAACAAATTCAAATTTAATTACCCCCCCTCACTCTTTAGAATGCTCTTATTATGACTGTGCTACTTTTAAGGGAATGATTTCATACTCATGATCTATAATGATACTAATGATACACACACAAACTCATCTGATTGCTGCTTATGCTACATCTAATATAAGCTATATAGACAGTGTATGCTACATATTTTCTCTGTATGTGTGCATATACGTATATAAAGTGTGCATATATGTTATATGTGTCTGTATATGTATATGTGTATAATGTGTATATATACAGACACACAGAATACACATATGTATTCTCATATATATGTAATATTTCCTTGATATAAGAACACATTTTTAATACATTTAAGGTATCTGATATTGGAATATGTTTTATAATTTTTGTAAAAAAGAAATCATTAAGCAGGAGAATGTGTGCAAACATATCTTCTCTTTGCCTGTGCTCATATTTGTGTTCCTACCTATGTTCATACTACTGTTACCTGAGTTGGATCACTTTGTTAACATGACACAAAATTAAAGTTTGACTTAAATTTTGATCCCCAATTGTCATTTAAAATGTCTTCAGAGAGATTATACAGTGCCAAAAAGTCCATTGAAATGAACAGTTATTGTGTATGCCAAAGACTGTCTATCATGCAGCAGGCATTGCAATTAGAGGCAGTAGAAACTGTCACATTTCTGGGAATAGATTTTCAGCCCTAGGAGAGGTTAGTATGACCAATTTATGCATCATATAGAACTACCACTCAGGAACATAACATCTATCTGTCAAAAGCCTTTGGCTGACTTGCAAACAGAGCAATTTCACTTCCCGTAATAGGTAATCCAATTACAGAAAATTTCAAAACGCTAAGTTCATCCAAATGTGAAAAAATTCAGGTTGCCTTTATTTGTCTCAAAATTATTGTATCAGCCTAAAATATGGCAAAGCAGCCTTGATGACAGGCAGATATTATTGGAAACAGAAAGTTGTCACTGTGATATTGCGCACCCTAATTGGTGGCTAAGAGAGATTCATGCATAAGACTTTCTACACTTAATGCAAAGGTAGTTTAGTCTAAAATGCTGATGGTCATACTAAAGAAGAGTATTGTTTGCAATCATGCAGATAAATATATACTATTTTTGCTCCATTTTATAAGAATCATGTTTATTATATATTCAATGTTTTTCCCTATTCCTCTCTTCTAAGCTGAGGCTAAATTGATGGCGCACTACATAGTCATTGACATCTTAGAATTAAGTAAATGAACTTTTCCATATTAATGCTGAATACACGTTACATGGATTGGCAGGTTGCTGAATGGGTAGATGGAAGGGAGAGGATGAGGGAAGAGTGCAAAGTTGCTCTTTTATCTCTCAGGTTTTCATCAATATTGTTTTTAACCAGTCAAAGCTCTACTGAAATAATTCATATCATCAGTGACTTCAGCTAAATTCACAAATTTGATTAAGTGCCTACACTGCTATAAAAACTATCGGAATAAAAACAATGTGTGACACATGGCATAGCCCATAGGGGCTAGCACACTGCTTATCGCTTGATTAATGTGTGGAAATGCAAGATTATTACATGGAAATTGTCTATAGGAGAAAAGAAATTCATTGTTGGCTATTGAGGTAAAGGCTCTAGGAGGAAGCTCTATCCAGAAAGTGAATTGAATTTGGACACAAAAGGAGTAGTAAAAAGATTATGGAAAACGTAGAGTAGGTACTGTTATTATGTCCAGGCAGGAGGAAACTGTCATTGTGGTTTAAATGATTTGAACAGGCAATATAGTAATAAACTTCACTGTAATTAATCTGGGTCTATGTTTTATTACTGGCCTTGGTTCATAATAACAGCATTTAAAACTTATTAGATGACAATAAGCCATTTAAGTGGCAACACAACCCTATGGAGATTTAATAGAGTTAAACTCACTTTATTGGTAAGGACACTGAGACATATTAACTCCGCCTGGAAAACAGTCAACAGATAGTAGAGCTATCGTGTAGGTAGCCTTCTACCCCATTCCATATTTCTTTCCAATTCTCTAGACCAGTTCTCAAAGTTTGTGGTCTCAGGATGCTTTTACACTTTTAAAAATTATTGAGGCCTCCAGAAAGTTATGTTTTTTTGTAGGTTCTATCTTTCCATATTTGCTATGTTAGAAATTAAAGCTTAAAATTATAAAATATTTATTAATGTATTATAAATGTCAAAATAAATGAGAATTTTATGAGAAATAGCTATGTTTTTCAAATTAAAACAAAATACAGAATAAAGTAACCTTTAACATTTTCATTTTTTTATTGTTTGGCTTAATAGAAGGCAACTGAATTATCTCATATCTGCTTCTGCATTCAATCTGTATCAATATATTGTTTTTATTGAAGTATACAAAGACAATACAGCCTCACAAATATATGTAGTTGAAAATTGAGGAATATTTTAATAGTTTTTACAAATTACTGGTATTGCACCAAATCTTGACTAGTGGAGTTTCTTAAATAATATTTGCATTGTGGAATCTGAAAACATTCCAGTGCATTTTTTGTGTTACATGAAAATCCAGTGGTCTATTTTGCACCTTGATGGATCTTTTACCCATGCATGGTTTTATGTTATGCATTAGACATTTAGAAAAAAAATTGATTCATTGAGTTATTCAGATCCTGCAGATGTTGACAGGTTTTTCTAAAATAAAATATCACAAAATTACATTTGCTAGTATCACTACTGATCTCAACAGAAAAGTCTGTTAGTATTGGGAACTGTCAAGTTTATAGTAGTGAATACAAGTTTCCCAAAATTGTAATTTTCACTTGGTAGCTTGAATTTTATCACTGGCAGCAAATATTGTCAGTGGTTTCCCTTGAAATAACAGTTTCACTTCCTTTATTTTCAAGAAAGCCTCTACTATATAACCAAGTCAAAATAACCATCATTTTGTTTGTCAATTATCCTTTCAATTAAAAATGATTCCCCTTGAAAAAGTGGCTAATTTAGCTTATAACTCAATCATACCAGTGCTTGTGTTACTAAGTCAACCATCCTATTTCAGTATGCAGCAGGACTGCTTTATCTGAATATCCATTTCATTATACAGAATAATAAAAACATGTGTCTTCTATTTCAGGATTTAATAAAATTGATAATTTCTACTACTTTATCAATGACATTCCTAAATAAAATTGGCTTTTAAAAAAGTAGTGTTGAAGAATGCAATGACATTCATGTAAATTGGACCCTTTGCCCTAATTCATGCAAAAGTTCAACAATTTTACAAGCATTGATTTTGCACCATTGGTTCAAATGTCAACACAAATTAAAAGGGAAATATTTTCTTAATACTATTATAGAAATAGTCTTGACATTGTGAGCCTCCTGAGAAGGTCACAGGGACTTGCATGGGTCTGCAAACCACACTTTGAGATGTTCTGTCTTAGTGTAAGTGTATCCTGTATAGCTCTGTTTAAAAATATTTCTGTTTTAAACACCTTAAAGAGAAAGAAACCAATACATTATTTTATCATTAAATGGCAGAAGTGTGAACCACAAGAAAACTAATGTGTTATATATGTACTTTTTAAAACATTAATTAAAAGTAAATTTTATGAGAAAAAAGACTTCAAAGATTTCAAGTGAGCCATTAGTTAGAATATCCCACAAAATAACATGTTTATAATTGAACACGTTTTCCTTTTTGCCTATGGAGCAAACTATACTTTGAATCCATCAATATGGATTTCATATCTGGTAACTATATGATTTTACATAGTTCAGAAAACACTGGGATAAGATGTAAAACATCTGAACTATGTTCCGAAAACATTGGGAAAACATTGGGTAAGTATTTCTGGTAGCAAAAGAAATTAGTTTCTGTAATATATAAATAATAAATGACATTAAGAATGCTAATAGCTATTGTTTATTGTTTTTAATATATTATGCACTTTAATCCTGCAGCATGCATGTGATTCAAGACCAGAAGTGAAAGCAAGTATTGGTCCTCTGCACTCCGCCACAGCAAGAAAAATACGAGCCCAAATCCACCAGGTCCCTCTGACTCAAAGTCTAACCCTGAAACACAAAGATATCACATATACTCATGCCTTCTTTAAACCTCACTTTTCAGATGTGGAAGATAAAAGACACAGCAACAATGACTACATGTATACTGCTTAAGCTCTTTCTTAAAATAGGCAGTGAACTGGTTCTTCTTTGTAACAAAAGGATAAAGTAGAACATTCCATGCTTAATTAGCTATCTTAAGAAAGTGAATTAACACCTTCTTTCTGAGGTGCTGCCAGCCAAACACAGTTGAATTCCAATTTTTTTTGGAGGCACACTTTAGAGAGGTAAGTGACAGTAAATTACTGGGACACTTGACAGAAGACATCACACAAGGAAACATGGTGGATGCTAACATTTTTCCACTAAACACAAGAGACACAACAGAAGCAGATTTAACAGTAATGGTACTTAGTGTTATAAATTCCTAGCTTATAAATTCCTTTTGGGCAGGAGTGCTATACAATTCATTTTTGAA
This sequence comes from Cebus imitator, assembly GCF_001604975.1. Lineage (NCBI taxonomy): Eukaryota > Metazoa > Chordata > Mammalia > Primates > Cebidae > Cebus > Cebus imitator. Next base: position 787,321 of record NW_016107893.1, on the reverse strand, counting down.
TTTCCTTAATGGTAGAATGCTCAGGCACACTGAAGGCATTCAATATATGTTTGCTAATTTTTAACAAAATTGAATGGGAATTGAAATTTAGTGTTATAAGACAAGATAACCCATGTATTTGAGTGTTTATATTTTGTAAACCTTGTTCAAATCGTGCATTAAGCTGTTAGTAATTAGTAAATGCTCAAAGAACTATTTGTGGTGAAATGAGTAAAATTATTCTCTGAAACACCATCTGAGGCTATAAATACCTCTTCAGACTTTTCATCAGTGTGCTAAGCTATGCTTTTATGCTTGTAGATTGCAAAAAAAAAAAAAAATTGCTTCTGAAGGCTTTTTGAATTCTTTCTTCACATCAGAGGTAATATAATGTATTTTCAAGTTTACATTAGTTACTATATTAATATATGAACTTGTGTGTAGAGGAATATGTGTATATATATACTCATATATTATATATCATATATTTACATATAACTGTTATATATATAAACTTTTTAAACACAAAAGCATAATCCATACTCTATGTAACACTTCCCCACTAACACACATACCAGCATGAAAAGTCATTTTACCCATTACTAAACAAACAAAAATAGTTCTTGAAAGCAGAACCTATAATGCATACTTTGTGTTTCCTTGGTTATCCTCATCTAGAAAGTCTCTCTGAGTGACTCACACAGCCACAAGGAATCATTGCCATTAAACTGGCAGCAGTTTTCTGAAATGTGGCATCGTGATGACAAGGGAATGAACATTTTATCTAATTCCTGCCTAACAAACATAAACTTTCAAATTAATTGAAAATATAAAAGAAAACACTCTGGACACTGTTTTATAAACTTGTTACCCTCTTTAATCACCTCAGCAATCCCTGAGTAGTGACTTGGGGACCTTAGCTTCTCCCATCCTAACACAAAGACATCTTTATTGTGCCTTCCAAGGTTAACACAAAAAGTATAAAAGTACACACATCTGAAGAATTTCATAGAGTTTTTCTAAGACTTCTTGGAAATTTTTCTGAGTCTATCCCACTCATATCCCATCAGCCAGATGACATATAACCACATGCAAGGGAAGCTGGGAAATGTAGTTTTCCTATGTGTGCCCCATGAATGAGGCCACCTGGCGGGCCAGATTTTATCAGAGTTAAAGGTAGCACTGTCCTAGTTACTATCACCTAGTTACTATTACCTACTGAATAGTTACTGTTATCATTACCCTTAGAGTTATACCACATCAACATTATCTTTTATGTTTTAGCCAAATGATTAATTCTACAGTGAAACCTTACAATAATGCGTCCCACAAAATAAAACCCAGTCACAAGTCATTTATTCATGCACATTCTCAGCAACTGGCTAACTCTGATCACATCAAAAACGCCACAACAGTGCAACCCTATATTTTATGTGATTAATTTTTTGGATACAAGCTATAATGTTATGGCTAGTTTCTTCTATATTTAAAATAAATTTCTGAATGTTTTAATAGTTCCCAAGAAGTATAGTCAAATCTGTCCTCTAGTGTGAGTCACTAAAAGTGATTATTGATGAACCTTAGGTTGCTGAAGATGGTGAATTACAATGTATCGACTTGTGGTTTTTATATATAAAGAATGAGAATGAGACGAAGTAAAAACACAGAATTAACATTGTGATTCTACCTCTTATTAACTTTATAAGTCTAGATCTCAGTGTCTCAGTTTCCTTATCTATTATTTATATCTGTATAAAATATAAAAATAAGGCAAATAATGCTAATAGTTATTTTGTGTAGTATCAGGAAATATATATATATATATAATCATATTTAATTATTAAAACTCTATAAAATAAACACAATTTCTAGTAGTATTTTATGTAAAGGGAAGTTAAACAACTTGTCCAATGTCACACAGCTAGGAAGTGTTAGAAATAGGATGCAAACGCAGATCTATATGAATCCAAAGTCCAGAATCCATCATGCTGCTTCTTAAAGCACTCTGCCATTTTTGAAATCAGCAGCAATGTTGATACGGTTTGGCTCTGTGTCCTCACCCAAACCTCATGTGGAATTGTAATTCCTAGTGTTGAAAGAAGGCCCTGGTTGGGTATGACTGAATCATGGTGGCACACTTCCCTTTCGCTGTGGTCGTGATAAAGTGCTCACAAGATATGATTATTGGAAAGTGTGTGGCACTTCTCCCTTAGCTCTCTCTCTCTGCCATGTGAAGAAGGAGCTTGTTTTCCCATCACCCTTCCACCATGATTGTAAGTTTCCTGAGTTTTCTTCAACCATGCTTTCTGTACAGCCTATGAAACTGTGAGTCGAGTAAACGTCTTTTCTTCATAAAGTAACAAGTCTCAGGTAGTTCTTTATAGCAATATGAGAACAGACTAATACAGATGTTGTTGTTGTTCTGGTTATAATTATACCATCAATCTTAGCTCTTTTCTATTTTGTCCTCAGAAAACTTTCTCATTTAAACAAAGTTTTGCTATAAACCACTTGGAAAATAAAAAGGCGGATAGCTTAAAACATTGGTAGAGTTTAAAGAATCATCAGAGATATGGAGAGCATTTAAATTGCAATTCAAACGACACTTCTGGTGCTACATATGTGAGACACTAATAAATGCTGACTGCAGCTAGACCTCTGCCTTGATTCCACAAGTCTTCAGTTTCAGGTGGTCCAAAATTCAAGGCAAGATCATTTTCCTTAGAATATTAAGTAGGTTTATATTGTTTTCTTTTCTCTATAGATTTGTTTTCTGAAGGCCCCAGTTTTAAAATTTTACTTCTTAACATTTTTCACCAACATTTTTCCTTTTACAAAATACTCATTTGATTGAGGGGTGTGAGAATGTGTTATATGAAACATTTGTTTTAAAAAATCTGGTTCTGTGACATTCTACATCAATACATTTTTCTCTTTTATTATATAAAAGAGGTTTTAAGGGAGAGAGAATAAAGTGAGGGTGAAAGAGATGAGAGAGAGAGAAAATGAGTAAGAGAGAGAGAGAGATCAAAGTCCCATGGTTGTTCCCCTGAATCTTACCAGTTGATCACTTTTGTCTGCCTTACTCTAGGTGACATGTGACAGGGCAGCAGATGGTCCTCAAATCCAAAAATTGACTATTTCTAGGGGTGAAAATTAGTATAATGTATTTCACAGTCTGATAAGATATTAAACAGCTGAACTCTGACATTTCTAATAAAGATTATTATATCAAATACTTGGAATCATGCAGACAAAATTTTTTGACAATGACTTGGGGTACTAGTACATTATATCTAATCCTTAATGGAAGGACAGATTTAGAAATTTAGAAATTTCACTAGTCTATAGAACAAAAAGACAGAGAGAAGTAGTTTAAGAAAATCTTTTACATGCTAAAAAATATGGGGCATTGACAGTTAATGGAAATACACCTTGCTTTATATAATATATAGGAAAATGGGAATCTCAATGTATCTGTTTCTCCGGTGATTAACTGAGACTCAGAGAAGTTAAGTGCCTCCTCAGGACGGAATAGTATTTCCCTATTTCCACTCCTGACTCCCCACCCACAGGCCCAGCACTTCTCCAACCTAGCACTCAGAGCAGCTGATCCACCCTGCTGGTGCAGCAAGCTTGAAAAGTTCCCATCTTAAAGAGTTATTTATCATTTCTCATTTGTGTTACTAATATTTGCAGCTTCCTCACCCTCACTTTTCATTATTCAAAACATTTTAACAAATACATTTTTAAGTTTGTATGCACATACATATACACAGGTTTAAAATTTTGTTCAGCAGAAAATGTGTTTATGTAATAAGCTACATAGGATGACTAACTGCGTAGGATCTCATTCGGAAAAAAAAAAAAGTGAGGAAGAGGAGTTAACCCTAACTGCATAGGATTTCATTTGGAAAAAAATATGGAAAAAATGACAGAATCTTATGAATTAAAAAGGTTGAAAAACACCAATATAGACAACCTATCATCTCTTATTTTATTTATTACAACATATTAAAAACTAAAGAAAGCTGCATTTATGGAATATAGCCCATGTGTAAGCACTGTGCACAGCACTTTGCAGACCTCTGTCATTCCGTCTTGGCAACAAGCATGTAGGCAAGTATTTATTATGCCTCTCTTTACAAACAAGGACACTGTCAATTATACATTTAAGCAATAGTTACATGGTGGAGGTGGGATCGAAACCCAGGTGTGTCTGATGCTTTCCAGCAGAATGTGCTGTCTGTTATTTCTTACACTTTTAAACTGGTAACCTTGGGGGGATTAATGAGCTCCTTGACTTTATAACCTGCTAGGTGAAGCAGCACATTCATTTAACTACCCTCAATCCACTGCTTTTGAGTGGTATTTAAAATTCTCTCCTTGAAGCAGAAAGGTAGTATTTATTTCATTTATTTACTTCATGCATTTATTAATTTCAACCTGCAAATATCTGTAGTACCTTGATTTGAACTTGAAAGAACACTGAGTGTTTAAATATAATGTGTGAAGAATATATGGAATTCGCATTTCTATTAGATGAATCCTGATTTCCTGGGCTAATATTGTACAGTCTTGAAAATCTATGGTTCTAGTAAACAATAAAAAACTATAAATTAGATCAATAAATGCCAAGAGTTTCAGTGAAACATCCCAGTTTAGGGCACTCGAAAACCAGGATATTATGAACAGTGCAGTGAACTAATTATTTCTGTATTTTATGAATGAAGTTTATGTTTGTAATTTTCTCATTTTTATTAAAGAGGCAGACTGCATTTCATAATTTTTGTTGCTACTACGGCTCACCTACCGAGCTGTGAAACACAGTTAAGTTGAACCAAGGATTTGCTACTGAGAAAGAAACTCAGGGGAGGTATCACTAGGTTTCAGTTGGTTTTCTAACAATGTGTAAACAAGTGGGAATGAGGGGGAAATAACTGACATTAAGTCGGCCCCTATCATGGTCCAGACAACAACAATATAGACAACCTATCATCCCTTATTTTATTACAGTATTAAAAAATACATGGAGTTTGCCAAAATCATTTATTTAATCCTCATAATACTTCCGTTGAAATTATTATTCCCACCTAATGGGTTGGTTCACAGCTATTAAGTGATGTGTTCAACATTGTTCACTTTGAAAATGTACTTGGTTACAAATTTAAGAGAACTTATTCCTTTAAACCAGAACTTCTCAAACGTCTCCTTGAAAGCTTCCCATGTTGGAGAAGCACAGATGTCTATATCTAAGGTTCTGCAGCCACAGCCCAAAGAGGCAAGCTCCAAATTCAATATGGCTTTGTAGTCTTAGTACTTTTCAGACGTTTATTCCAAAATTTGCCTTAGATTCCACATTATAACCAAGTGAAATGATTTGGCTGTGTCCCCACCCAAATCTCATCTTGAATTGCCATGTCTTGTGGGAGGGACGAGTGGGATAATTAAATCATGGGGCAAGTCTTTCCCATGCTGTTCTCATGATAGTGAATAAGTCTCATGAGATCTGGTGGTTTTAAAAATGGGAGTTTCCCTGCACAAGCTCACTCTTTGCCTAAGGCCATCCATGTAAGATGTGGCTTGTTTCTCCTTGCCTTCTATCATGATTGTGAGGCCTCCCCAGCCATACAAAACTATAAGTCCATTAAACCTCTCTTTCTTTTGTAAATTTCCCAGCCTTGGGCATGTCTTTATCAGCAGCAAGAGAACAGACTAATATAGTAAGTTGGTACCAGTAGAGAAGGGTGTTGCTGAAAACATACCCAAAAATGTGGAAGCAACTCTGAACCTAGGTAATAGGTATAGGCTGGAACAATTTGGAGGGCTCCGAATAAGATAGGAAAATGTGGGAAACTTTGGAACTCCCTCAAAATTTGTTGAATGGCTTTGGCCAAAATGCAGACAATGATGTGGACAATGAAATCCAGGCTCAGGTGGTCTCAGATGGTGATGAGAAACGTGTTGGGAATGTTAGCAAAGGTGACTCTTATTATGTATTAACAAATAGACTGGTGGCATTTTGCCCATGCCCTAGAGATTTGTGGAACTTTGAACTTGGGAGACAGAATTTGGGGTAGTCGTGGAAGAAATTTCTAAGCAGCAAAGCATTCAAGAGGTGACCTAGGTGCTATTAAATACATTCAGTTTTAAAAGGGAAACAGCTCATTAAAGTTTAAAAATTTGCAGCCTTACAACACAATTGAAAAGAAAATCCCATTTCTCAAGGAGAAATTCAAGCTGGCTGCAGAAATTTGCATAAGTAACAAGGAACCAAATGTTCATCCCCAAGATAATAGGAAAATAGTTTCCAGGACACGTCAGAGGTCTTTACGGCAGTCCTTCTCAGAGGTGCTGAGGCCTAGAAGGAAAAAATGGTTTCATAGAATGGGCCTAGGGTCCCCATACTGTGGTACACCCCATACGGTGACCTGTGTCCCAGCCACTCGAGCCATGGTTGAAAGAGGCCAACGTAGAGCTTGGGTCATGGCTTCAGGAGGTACAAGCCCAACCCTTGGCAATTTCCATGTGGTGGTGGGCCTGCGGGTACACAGACATCAATGATTGAGATTTGGGAACCTTCATCCAAATTTCAAAAGATGTATGGAAACACCTGGAAGCCCAGGCAGAAGTTTGCTGCAGGGTGGGGCCCTCACGGAGAAACTCTGCTAGGCAATGTAGAAAACAAAAGTGGGGTCAGAGCCCCCATATAAAGTCCCTACTGAGGCACTGCCTAGTGAAGTTGTAACAAAAAGGCCACTGTCCTCCAGACCTCAAGTGATAGATCAACCAACAGCTTGTACCATGCACCTGGAAAAGCTGCAGACACTCAAAACCAGCCTGTGAAAGCAGCCAGGAGGGACACTGTACAATGTAAAGCCACAGGGGTAAGCTGCCCAATTCCATGAAAATCTACCTCTTGCATCAGTGTGATCCAGATGAGAGAGACGAAGTCAAAAGAAGTCATTTTGGAGCTTTAAGATTTGACTGTTTTTGGTCAGGTGTAGTGGCTCTCACCTGTAATTGCAGCACTTTAGGAGGCCAAGGCGAGCAGATCTTCTAAGGTCAAAAGTGCAAGATCAGCCTAGGCAAAATGGTGAAACCCCATCTCTACTAAAAATACAAAACTTAGCTGAGTGTGACGGTGCACACCAGTAATCCCAGCTACTTGGGAAGCTGAGGTGGGAGAATTACATGAACCTGGGAGGTGGAGGTTGCAGTGAGCCAACATCGTGCCACTTTACTCCAGCATGGGCTGCAGAGTGAGACTCTGTCTCAAAACAAAAAACAAAAAAAAATAATTTGACCGCTCTGCTGAAATTTGGACTTGCATGGGGCCTGTAGCCCCACTGTTTTGGCCATTTTCTCCTATTTGAAATGTCTGTATTTACCCAATACTTGTACCTTCACTGTATCTAGGAAGTAACTAATTCACTTTTTATTTTACAGGTTCATAGGTGGAAGGGATTTGCCTTGGGTCAGATGAAACTTTGGACTGTGGACCTTTGAGTTCATGCTGAAATAATTTAAGACTTCAGAGGACTCCTGGGAAGGCATAATTTGTTTTGAAATGTGAGAACATGAGATTTAGGAGGGGCCAGGGCAGAATTATATGGTTGGATGCATTGCCCCCAACATCTCATCTTGAATTCCTAAGTGCTGTGATAGGCACATGATGGGAAGTAATTGAATCATAGAGGCAGGTCTTTCCTATGCTGTTCTTGTGACAGTGAGTAAGTATCACAAGATCTGACGGTTTTACAAAGGGGAGTTTCCCTGTATAACAAGCTCTCTCTTTGCTTGCTGCCATCCATGCAAGATGTGACTTGCTCTTCCTTGCCTTCCTCCATTATTGTGACTCCTCCCCAGCCACTTATAACTGTAAGTCCATTAAACCTCTTTCTTTTGTAAATTGACTAGTCTTGGGTATGTCCTTATCAGCAGTGAGAGAACAAACTAACACACCAGGTTTATTTTAATGTACAAAATTTTTAAAATTAATTTTTCTCAGTAGACTACACAGAAGCAGTCATCTTGTTTTTTATGAATTTTTAAACCCTTCCACTGGCAACCTCCTTATCCTGGCCCTTTCCTCTTCTCTGTGAAGCTGTTAACATCTGCAGAAAACTCCCTCCAACATCAACTTCCTTCTGGTGGCTTCCAGTGTTGCTCTTCCCACAATTTAGGATGTTACTAAAATTGCTCAGTGTCAGTCTCCATCATGTCACCATTCTTTTAGGTTCCAGCTAAGGCTGCTTCATGACTGTCTCAGCCCTATTAAAATCACCATGCCCCTCTTTTTTTTTTTTTAATCAAAGGTCATTATTAAGTCAAAGGTATGTCTTATACAACTCTGGCCTGGAAAACCATATTCTTCTTATTAAAAACATCTATAACTGTGGCAGCTTTTAGGCTGCTAAGCACACTGAAGGGATTTTTTGGGGGGGAGGTGGAAGGGGGATGGAATTTTGCTCTTCTTTCCCAGGCTGGAGTGCAATGGCATGATCTCAGCTCACTGCAACCTCCACTTCCCGAGTTCAAATGATTCTCCTGCCTCAGCCTCCCTAGTAGCTGAGATTACAGAAATGTGCCACCATATCCAGCTAATTTTGTATTTTTAGTAGAGTCAGGATTTCTCCATGTTGGAGAAAGTTTGAGACAGGCTGGTCTCAAACTCCTGACCTCAGGTGATCTGCCCACCTCAGCCTCCCAAAGTGCTGTGATTATAGGCATAAGCCACTGTGCCTGGCCCTCTGAATGGATTTTAATGTGCACTCTTCACAGGAACTCTAAAGGTATCATCATTATCTCCATTTTCAGATTAGAAATAAAATAAAAATAAAAGCTGTCACTTAGAAAGATTTATGACTTCTCAAGGTTATAGACTAGTATATGAAAAAAAAACAAAAAAAAAATCAGTAACAAGTGTTTCTTTATAAACATAAGCACACATACCTATCTGGATTTATATCTTGATACCCTGGCCAATAGCCACTACTCATGCCAATCTCCTTAACTATAAAAGAAATTCTTAGTTTGAACCTCAAGCTAATAGTTGAGCTTTCTTTTCCCCCTTTACCCATCCCCTCTTTACCTCTCCCTCCTTAACCACAACTCAGCCATCCAGCAGGCCCCTTAGATTTCTTCTGTCCCAGAGGCTATCAGCAGTCTTGAATTCTGAGTTCTGGTTGCATAAAAATTACTGGACATGGTGGTAAAACTAGCAGGAACTTCTTTCAGATGTTAATACAGAGTACTTTCACTCTTCTTTTTTTTTGAATAGTTTTCAATACTTATTATTCATGTAGTCATTCATTAATTCAACACACATTTATAAAACACCTACAATATATTAGACTATACTACTGCCATCATATTCTACTTTCAACCTGTTTTTTTCCAACAAATATTGCTGCGTATCCCCTTCTACCTTGCTTTCTTTAGACAGCCTTCAAACTAACAAGTTGTGAAAGGTTTTCACCTCTATCTCTAAAAACACACCTTGCCCACTAACTGGAAGTAAAAATATCATCAACAACATGCTGGTATGGTGGCTCATGCCTATAACCCCAGCACTTTGGGAGGCCAAGGCAGGAGGATCACTTGAGTCCAGGAGCTTTAAACTAGCATGGACGATATGGTAAGACCCTGTTGCTACAAAACATAAATAAATAAGTAAAATAATTTAAAAAAACATTGGGACCTGTAGTCCCAGCTACTCAGGAGGTTAAGGTGAGAGACTCACTTGAGCCCAGGAAATTGAGTTTGCAGTGAGTTATGACCATGCCACTGTACTCTGGCCTGAGTGACAGAGCAAGATATTTTCTCAAAAAATAAAAAAAAATATATTAATATAATCAAAAACATCCCTCTCATTGACATCATTCAAAATGTCATAAAAATACTTTTTAAATAGACTTGTGATTTCATTTTAAATTTAACTGATTTAACACAAATTGGGTTAATTCAGACATTAATCCCATTTCACAAATAAAAACTTAACTTTAGTTCTGCAAATTCGTGCTGAAACAGAGTTCCCAGTCCAATACTAGTATTTTTCTCTTGCACTAAGCTATTATAAATAACATATAAACCAATTTTCCTTAAAAAGCACACGAAATATATTATATATATATATATATATACGCACACACAAACACATGATAAAATGGTAATAAAAATAAATAGAAGGTAATAAAAATACTCTAAAAACAAATAGAATTGCTGTAATTGATAATAAATTTTGCTGTTTTCTAGCAGCCAAGTAAACACAATTAGAATTTAATGAATATATATATAGTTTTAATTCATTTTAAATTGACAAAAATTATATATTTATCATGTACAACAGGTTGTTTTGAAATATGTATTCATTGTAGAATGGCTAAATCAAGCTAATGCATAACCTCATATACTTATTGAAAATATATATTTTAAGTCATCTAGGGAGTAAGTACTGATATTTCTAAAACACATCAGATAAAATTTGTGAATTTATATTCTAGGAATCTATCAAGAGCAAGTCACATTTCCCAAGCTGTGGTCCCAGTCTCAGGCACGGAGAGCTTTTGATGAGATACATGAGTAGGGCTCCCATTCAGAGCCCCATTGAGAAGTAATCAATCCAGGGGACAGCTCACCCACAGCTTTAGAGGGACCAGAATATACCAGAAAAAGAACGAGAATACAGCAGCTGAAATTCCACTCAGAAAGGTTTAAGACAAGATAATGTAATGAAAAGAGTTCATAAAAATAGTCAAAGTTCAAAAAGAAGCAATGGGGAAAAGACTCCCTATTCAATAAATGCTCTGGGATACTGGCTACCCATAAGCAGAAGAAGCTGGAAGTGTTTCTTACACCATATACAAAAATCAAGTCAAGATAGATTAAAGACTTAAACATAAAACCCAAAGTATACAAACACTGGAAGACAACAGGCAACACTATTCTGGACCTAAGAACAGGCAAAGATTTCATGAGAAAGACACCAAGAGCAATCACAATAAAAGCAAACATTGATAAATGGAATTTATTTAATTTAAGAGCTTCTGTACAGCAAAAGAAACTATCAACAGAGTAAAGAGACAACTTACAGAATGGGAGAAAATATTTGCAAACAATCCATCTGAAAATGGCCTAATATCCAGCAACTATAAGAAACTTAACCAAATTTACAAGAGTAAAACAAACAACTCCATTAAAAAGTGGGCAAAGGGCATGAACAGACACTTCTCAAAAGAAGACATATATGTAGCCAGCAAGCATTTGAAAACAAGCTCAATAGCACTGATCATTAGAGAAATGCAAATGAAAACCACAATGACATATCATCTCACACCAGTCAGAATGGCTATTACTAAAAAATCAAAAAATAGCAAATGCTGGTGAGGTTGCAGAGAAAATGGAATCCTTATACACTGTTGGTGGCTGCATAAATTAGTGCAACCATTGTGGAAAGTAGCATGGTTATTCCTGAGAGAGGAACTACCATTTGACACAGCAATCCCATTACTGAGTATATGCCCAGAGGAATATAAAGCATTCTATCATAAAGACACATACCCACAAATGTTCACTGCAACACTGTTAACAATAGCAAAGACATGGAATCTACCTAAGTGCCCATCAGTGACAAACTGCATAAAGAAAATGTGGTAATATGCACCATGGAATACTATGTAGCCGTCAGAAAGAACAAGATTGTGTCTTTTGAAGGAACATGGATGGAGCTAGAGGGTATCATCCTTAGCAAAGTAACACAGGAACAGAAAATCAAATATGGCATGTTCTCACTTATAAGTGGAAGCTAAATGAGAAGAACTTATGAACACAAAAAAGAAAACAACAGACACTGGGTTCTACTTGAGGTGGGAGGGTAAGAGGAGGGAGAAGAAGAGAAAAGTTAACTGTTGGGTTCTCAGCTTAATACCTGGGTGTTGTAATAATATATATAATAAGCTCCCTTGACGAATGCTTATTTATGTAACAAATCTTCACATGCACCCCCACACCTAATACAAAAAAATAAAAATAAAAATTGTCCAAGTTAAAGAGAACAATACAAAATATTGAAGCACTCAGAGATGGGCAAGCTACAGAAAGAAAACTTTCCCACAATTATGCCTGAAAAGTCACAGGGAGAAAAGGGGGTCCTTAGGACCAGTGAGAGCCAGGGTCATGAAGGAAGTTGCACCCACCAGCAGCTGTAGTAACAGAGAAAGAAGTTTTACCCAAAACCAGAAGGAAGGATCGAGACATATCCCATTTTTTCTCTCCGTTTACCAACAAGTTTCTTCTTGTTGCCTCCCATCAGTCAAACCCTACCAGAGAACAGAGGGCAAGGAACCCCTGAAGACATCAGGAGGGCCAGCCTTCAAGTCACAGGACTGAACACTGAAGCAGGAGAAAGGAGGTAAAGGACTTTAACCAGCACACCACTGTTTTCGAGTCTTGGATTCTGTACTAACCATGTGAAACTGGGCAAGTTAGTTCCTCTCCTGGAGTCTTCCCCTATTTAGTGGACTATTGAGAAATAATATATAAGGATTTAACATTGCAATTAGAAACATAATGGATGTTCTCTAAACATTTGCTGAATATAAACATGAATTAAAATGGTAGTGCCTTGTGGCACTGGTTTGAAGGAATTTGATTTATAGTTTTGTAGACATGGTAAGGGCTATGAGCTAAGCCTAATTTCCTAAAGAGCTATGCTAAATATGTATATTTATGCTCCTTAGAAGCTAAATTATAGCTTCAGATCTAAAGATCAAGTCAAACCTCAACATCTCTACAGCCTTAAATGGTCATTTAGTTGGAATCTCAAACAACCCTAAGGGTTTTAAAAGGTATTAATTGTTATATATTTCAGCTTTGGTGCTGACAAGCCAAAGAAGGTATTTAAGTGACATACTGCTTAATGACTCATGTCAGGAGACTCACAGGTTGGTGGAAGGCTGATCTTGGGGAGGCTACCTTTTTAAGACATGGTCTCTAGAACAAATAAGTGGGTCACATGCTACCAAGCATGCGGGCATAGTAGCTTGACCCAACCTAAATTAATCTAACTTCTTTTTTTTCCTACAGGAAGGAAGTGAATGCTCTAGGCACTGAACATGTTCATAGCAGCTTTCTAGAGAAGTAAGCTGAGGCTTTTCTGTTACTAAGAACCCTAAACAGCCAACCACTCCTGAGTCTTGGGCTGTTTACTTCTCTTTTCATGACACAAGATACTTCAGTACTTTCTAATAACTTACATTTTTTGAAAGTTTAAAGTAGTGACTATCAGTTTTTATTGCTAGCAACTACAAGAACTTAAGCTAATATGGTTATTTTCTATCTTAATTTATATAAGGTTTCTCCCTTGGATCTATTCACATTTTGGACAATTCTGTGTCGTGGGAGTCTGCCCTCTGTGTTATAGCTGGGTGGGCAGCATCCCTGCCCTCTACTCATTAGATGCTAGTAGCAGCCCCAAATGTTGCAATAAAAAATGTCTTCTGGAGGGACACGATTGCCCCCAGTTGATGGCTACTGATGGAGACTAACGGGAAGCTACAAAAGGACAAGAAATGTTACTTATCTTTGTAAACTGTTTTCAGGTAGGAAGGTAGTAGGTTTAAAACAACGTTTTAAAGTTGATTTAAATCAACCTATGGCTCAAATCTTAGTTCTACCACCTGTTATGCGACCTTGGATAAATTATTTAATTTCTCTAAGTTGTTGATTCCTCACTTTTAAAATGAAGATAATTACACTGCACTAATAACTGTGCAGAGTTAATAGGATAGTGTATGAGAACAAAGAATCTAACACATAGTAGGACTTCAATTAGAGCTAATATAGGCCACCTTTCCTCAGCAGTAGTGCATTCCTCTTAGAAATAATACCATCATTCTTAATTAAATAAACGGTTTAGAAGCCTGTAGCCATGTATATGCATACATATATGGTCATTTCCAATACTTCTGCTTGCTTAAAATAAAATTTCAATTAAGTAAGAGAGACAAAATTCTTGTTTGCTCATAAATATCAGGGTAATTAATAATGAGGGAAACAAATGCCCTGGTGTTTAATAGGGAATTTAGCAAAATATTACATTTTCCCTGTTTGCTATATCTAGACGTGGCCTTCTAGGCAAACACAGAGTTGCATGTAAATCACTTATGTGCAGAGTTCTTAAAATAACAAAGTCATAATCTTCCCAATGTCTAGCTAGTAGACTGCACACAGTGATGACCTTTAGGCTCCTCGGATAGTAGAGATTCTACTAAATTGTTCTCCTAAAACAGACTTTTTTCCTCAATTTCACCAACAAATTTATTGGAATGAAAAAGGTCCCCAAAAATAATATTGGTGAGAGGCATGTGGCATGTTGATGTGATGAATTTTAGTCAAACTTTGCAATGAAAAAGCCCAGAGGGAGGGGTTTGGCTAGATTGTTAACCTGAAAAAGAAGCAGAAAATATTCTAATTTCCTTCCCTTTCTATTTTGCTTCCTCCCTTTCTCTTGAATCTTTTGAGAAGAAAAAGAAACCATGATTGATATTTTGAAAAGAAGAAGGAAACAATCATTCTTCATCGATTCAACCTGCACCGTGTACCTGCTTTGACCTGGTCATTTATTAGCTGTTGGGAATGTACCAATCCTACACCACACCTCTGAAATCCCAAAATCACAGTACTATGAAACAAATGCTATATGACTTTCTCTGGTAGCTGTGAATTTCTCTTTTTCACTAGATATTAAAGCTCTTAAGATAAGGAAAAGATCTAATTTATCATTGTATCCCTACATCTGAGCACAGCCTAGCACTGACCCGTGCTAGGATTTAATAGCATATTAAGGCTATTCTGTTTAAATGAATTGCATATTTGGTACTATTCCTAACGCATGTGTCTTTTAAACCTTGCATATTAATTAATCATTAGATAATTTAAATTTAATTTAATTTAATGCAATACATATATATTGTCTGCTATTCTTCCCTATGTGCTATGAGGTAGGAAACAAAGATAAATTTAACAACTACCTTGACTTCAAGCTACCTTGATAACAACAAAAGACTCTGGGAAGAAAGAGCAAGCAGCAAAACAACTTTCTGAAAGTTTAGGGTTTCTGCAGGGATTCAAAGTCATGAAATAGGCATTTAATTTACCCTAATTTGGCTAGTTCTATGGTATAATAATATCTCTTAATTTTGGACAAAGCTTTCTTTGATATCAATAGCCATGCCAGGGGAGACTTCTATACAGCCTTCATTATCAACTCCCAATATTGGGGCTATTGATTATATCTTTTATTTAAAAAGCCATGAGGGAGAGGGATGTCTCATGTCTGCAAGTATCGGCATAGTCAAAGGAACTTGCATCTTTTGACTTATCCCTTTGGGATAACTACTTGCTTTAAAAATAGTCTGTAACCCACTTTGAGCAGCTGTGTTAGAGCTGGGCTTGGCAAAGTGTTTCACTCATATAGACGAAGGTGCCACCCTCCTGCTTCTGCTCATTTTCATTTCACAGGCCCCTTTCTAATCTGGTAGGAGAAGCGGATACAGTTGCTCAGTCAGGTTTCTTTCTCCCTCTAGAGAAGCATTTTACTTTGTATTCAAGCAAAAAAAAAAAAAAAAAAAAGTACCCCACAAGCTCTCTTTCTGCAAATATAATTGCTGGCTTTAAAAAAAAAAAGTCAATTTGTAAGGTAGAATTATTCATTTAACTCATTTATTAAGTAATTTGTTCACTAAGTAATTTATTTATTCAGTCTAGTTTCTATGCCAGCCCTAGTACCAAGCATTAAACCTCATGGAAGGTGGAGGGAGGCTAGTGGGATGGGTCTGTGAAGAAAGCACTACATAAGAAAGAGAAATGGCTATGCAGAGTGTAGAATGATCCTAGTGCTCTGGAGTCTGTAGAAGCAATGTGAGCAATGACAATAGAGACATAAACTGGGAACCGTTCATCAAGGAACGGAGGCCATGTGAAGGAGTTTGGATTTTGTATGAATATGGTGGTATACCAGGGAAAGCTAGGTGTTTTGAAATGATTGGTCTAACAGCATACAGCACTATGCTATGTAATATGGCAGCCAATAACTAGAGCCACAGGTGTCTACTAAGCACTTAAAATGTGGGTAGTCTGAATTACAATACACTGTAAGTGTAAAATACACACTGGGTTTCCAACACTTAATACAAAGGAATATAAAATATATCACTATTAATTTTTATACATGTACAAAGGATGGTATTTTGTATATTGTGCATTAAATATGTTATATACTATTAATAGCACTTTTTTTTCTTGTTTCTTACCTTTTTAACATGGCTATGAGAAAATTTAAAATTATATATTTGACTCACATTATATTTCTCACAATGTGTTATAAAATTTCCTGGTCTAGATGAGAGATGACAGACACCTAGACAGAACAAACGATACAAAAGTAAAGGGAGAGGCCGGACATGGTGGCTCACGCCTGTAATCTCAGCACTTTGGAAGGCTATGGTGGGTGGATCATGTGAGGTCAGGAGTTCGAGACCAGCCTGGCCCACATGGCAAAACCCCATCTCTACTAAAAATACAGAAAAAAATAGCTGGGCATGGTGGCAGGCGCCTGTAATCCCAGCTACTCGGGAGGCTGAGGCAGAAGAATCTCTAGAACCCTGGGGGTGGAGGTTGCAGTGAGCCAAGATCTTGAGCCTGGGTGACAAAGTAAGACTGTCTCATAATAATAATAATAATGAAGGGAGGGTAGATTATTTTACATTTATTTAGAATTCTGGACCTAAAGTTAAACATGTATATACTTAGGCAGCCAAATAAATCTTCAAGAGGCACTCAGGTAATGCAGATATTTTTGCCACAACTTATATATAGATCCTTCCTAAGCCTCAGCTGCTTACAGCAGCTCTTAAGGTTGAGGGGGACCTGAAATAAGTTTTCTTTTTCTAATTTGCCTTGAGAAAACATACTTCTCTACAAAAGAAATAAGGACATCTTACCCACGCTACCTTCCATAGAGTGCATTGCTCCAGCAGGAGAAACCTCATGGGCTCCAAACAAGGAACAACTCAAAAGATTACTGAAGAGATGTGAAATTGAGGGGCCAGAGACTGGGTAATAAGTCCTTTGGCAATGCGGTCGCCTATGCTTTGCTTTCAAAGACATTGAAGAAGGACCCAATAAAACTGTCAACTGATGAATCATTAACAATATTTTTTGATGAAAGATCACACTATGATCTTTCGGATATTATTCAGAAGAAGATAAAAAATTGAAGAAATTTTCAGTGACAAACTCTATCCATTCTTATCCACTTATACATGTGAAAAAAAATTTTCAGTGTTTATATTTAAAAAACACACAGAAAAACAAGGATAGAATTGATATTGAATCTTGTTTCATCCTATCCAAAGGTAATAGTCATTCGTAAATACATGAACTAATTTAAAAATCATTTGCCTGATTGAGATACATTTCCAGTAAAATTTTGCTTTTTTATTTACTTTTATATTTATTTTATTTTTTTATTTGCTTTTATATTTGTTTATGAAGATTAAAAAATATATGTATATGGTTTTGATTAATATACAAATTATAGTTATAATAATAACTCTATCTAGAAGAAAAAAAATTAACACTTAGGATTTTATGTTCCAAGAAAAGGAAAATACCTAATATTCACATATATACACAAATATGTATATTTGTTTTAGGGACATTTGATAGGTTGATCCATAAAAGACTCTCAAGCATAACAAATAAATTGCATTACATAAAATTCTGTAGGGGAAGTGGATTGGAAATGCAAGTTCAAGGAGAAAAAGTAACAAGTAAGACATTTTATTGTTAAAGAAGAGTTTGTTCATGTATTTTTAAAATGGATGACGGTGAGTATGAAAATGACCCTAGTGTTTAGATTCCATTGCATACATTTAGAAGAGGGATGTAACAGTTTTACATATAAATGCTAGTTTTTACAGTGTGCTGTAAAGTGCATCCCTGCAACGATTTACATGTATGCTGAAAAATTGTGGATACTGACTAAAAATGTGTGAGGGGTTGTGTAGTTTTTTTTTTTTTNTTTTTTTTTTTTTTTTTTTTTTTGTAATTCTACTGTAGGCTGTGTGAACTCAAATAGTTTGAAGACCATTGATTTAGATGGCAGCTTCAAAGTGGGTTTGATGACCTGTTTAGCATGTGGTGAAGAAAAAAAATCTTCCATTTTTTTTCCCCAAGAGGGAAACTTGGGCATTGCTGGGCACTCCCGAGATCAGGCCTGATGGAAACCATATTGGTGATTTCCTGCAGTACAATTCTGCACTGCAAGCAACTGCGCTATATACACTCCTGGTTTCCCAGTACTAAGTACCGGTAGCAACTTCTTTTTCTCATCAAGGCACCTCAAAGTGTTTCATACATTTCTACGCAGTGCCTTTGATGGCAATCTTTGTCCTGGCTAATAACCACTACAGGAAGCATTTCCACTCCTGTTTCAGCAGAGGCATTGCAGAGGCCTTCATGGAAGATGTTGGTACCATTTTTTTGGCTCCTGCTTCATTGTCAGGGGGTCTTCCAAAAACCAGTATGTGTGCCTCACTCTGTCTACCAGAACCCTAATATGACATGAGAGAGATGGCTCCAAGTTTCTATCCAGGTAACAGTGGAATTGTGCTCCTAAAAGGGACTTAGAGCTTAGACCATCATTTTATCTGCACCCCAGGAAGTGCACCTGCTCCACTCATCAATATTTGATGGCTATTGAAGGGAGGACAGAACAGACATGCTGTCAGAACTTATCAAGGAAAGAGCAAGAAGCAAGCTTGAATTTGCACTGGAGTTGCCCTGGGGGAGTCAGAGTAATTGGGATATTGCTCCCTCTTCATCTAGCAGAATGTAAACAGCCAGCGGTGGGTGAGGGAGATCTATGGGCGAGCAGGGGAGGCTGGAAGATGGGAATAGGGTGACTCCATGTGCTCTAAAATCAGGCACAAGGAAAACATGTCTAAAATAATATGCCCAGTGTCTGTGATTTCTCTGTCTTGAGTTTCAGTGGTGACAGCTCATTTTATATGTCACAATGAATAGAGATTTCTGGCCCTTCCTCTGGGTTACTTCTCCTGACACCCCTATTCACCAAAGTTGGCTGAGCCACCCTTCTCCTATTGCACTTCAGATCACTCACTGATTCCTTTTCTAATATCCCTGTTTATGCTCTTGGTGTATGGCCGGTCTGAAGGGCTAAAAGAAAAAGGTAAAGAAAGATGTGCTGTAAGATCAGAGGTAAAAGGTGGAATAGAATTCAAAGCCTCTAACTCTCTCATGTGCCTCTTCTCCAAGGCTCTCTCATCAGCTTTCTCTGAACTTATACTCTCTTGTTTTCAGTTATTTCTTGATATATGTCCTGTCTTCACATATAATTTACAACAGTCTATAGTTATGGTGGCAGTGAATACAGCTATGCAGCTCAGTATATTAAAATCAAAGAGTTTGTGGCAGTGAAAGTCTATGTTGGGCCCAGTGCTCTCTAGAGACCTATGTGGAAAGGAGGGATTCACGAAACCAGCTAACAACATTCCCATGACACACACTGTGTGCCAGGCTGAGACTGTGCAAAATACAGGACATTAACAAAGAAAAGACACAAGCTATTCAGACAGAAGCTTGTGACAGGGAAAGACAACATAATGAAGAGCTCTATAAAATAACACATCTGGAAGTACCTACAAATAAAATAGAAATTTAGCATAAACCTACAGAGAGGCTTAAAGAGGCAAAGAATCAGACACATTTAGAAAATGCAGCAGGCTTAGAGGCATTTCATGAGCTATTTAAGAAGCATGCCCGGCCCATGTCTCCTTCTTGGTAAGGGTCTCCTTTGCTCATCTGCAACATGTTTGTGTCCAGTGATTTTTTTAGCCACCAAGCCACAGATCTGTGGGTACCTGATTCAAGCTAAGCCAGTTAGAATTTCTCCCTTCTCAGCACTGGAATTAAAAGACAAAAATATAAACAAAAGATTCCAGTAACTAGATCCTTAAGGCCAGGGCAGATTCAGAGGCGGTAGGCATCTTCTGTCACTGATCACTAGGTGGTGAAACCAGTCTGCACAGAGAAGATGCAAACGAAGGCCAAAGAATGGCAGAGATGAGAGAAAATGTGCTCCCCCTGCTCCCCCACCCCGCCACACGGACACACCTACACACAAAGATTTAAGATCTGGAGGTCAGCTATGTTGCCTTTTATTGGGGTCTACACATAGACCCCTGGCTAAGATAGTCATTCATCCCAATCCGTTATCTTCAGAAAGGAAACTGCCGTACAGAAGCAAAGATGATCTATTTACACTCTAATTAATGATTTAGGCCAGACACGCAGATCTGAGTTTTCTATGCTACGAGCTGGGTTTAGAGCAAAGGGACAACCAGTTTCAAAAGAGGTTGCTGATGTTTCTCCTGATTCCTTATTCCAGGACCAGGAAGGCACATCCGAGTCAAAGAAACTTACAGAAGACCACTGTAGTCCAAGATTCTGAACAGGTGCCAAGTCTCCAAGTAATTGGGGAAAAATGTATGTGTGTATGTGTGCATGACTATATTTTTACCTACTTGATTTTGCAATTTGGCATTTAAACACTGTATCTACAGGTCAAATATTATTGCTTTTGGTCATAGGTCACCACAAGGTTTAACATACAAAGACCACTTATTGGTTGTAAATGTTCCTGTTAATTCTTGGGTCAATATTGATCTATTAGAAACCCAGCTTCATGACGGTCTGCCCAGGAGACTTTTTCTTTTCCCCAGCTCTCACTAGATCTCCTAGATCTCCTACTGCCTAATTTAATCCATTCTGTCTCTCTGGCCCCAAACTGATAAGGTCCTGAAGTGCTCTCTACAGAAAAAGGAGGAGACTTAATCCTACCTAGAGCTTTGACTGCTCTGAACAACCAGCTCCTCCCTGGGAGTCTGCAAACCCAGTAATTGTCCTTGCACAACCAGTTTCCAGGATCTCCCAGCAAATCTTTGCTCCTCTTTGCTGGACTTTTAATAACCTCTGGGCATTCCTTTCTCCCTCACCAAGTCTGAGTCCTGTAATTGATCATCTAAACTCCCCTCCCTCCAGCATCTTCAGCATTCTGTTGGTCCTGTTTTCTGGCACTCCTAAAACTCCAACTCTATTATGTGTTGCTTTCTCCACGCCTTCACCTGAGCAGTTGAGCCAGGGGTTCAGACTGGCACTAATGCACACTGAAGGTGATAATCTCAGCTGGGTGTTCGGCAGCGTCCCTTGGTCCTTTTCCTTGTGCTTTTCAGTAGCTGCTATCATTATATCTAATTGAACCTACTCTCAGAAAATGACTGAACCTCCTATGTTATCAGGGATACCTGATGACCTCACATCCCATTTACCTCAATTCTCCACTAATTCCTCACTCCTACCACACTATCTAGATCCATACTGTATGATATGCCTTCCAGCCCAGAGAGAAAGGGATTCCTTTTCTGCTCAAGGATAGCCCATTCACCTGGGCCCCCTCTGAAACCCTTAACGAAGGGAGATCCACAATATTTCAGTTCTCTCAAGATCTAGGGTAGTTTTAGCCTCTTCCTTTCTATTGATTCACTGCCTTGAGCCTAAAAACAAACTCAAGTCTCCTGTAGCTGAACTCAATCAATTTCTGAGAGAATAAAGCTCAATGCCTCAAGGCATTAATTGTATCTAATGAACTAACTTTGCTCCTCTGCATCTAGATGGAAACTGTGCTTGCTAGGTTACCCACAACCAGAAACCCATTAATATATGGCCCTCCAAAAACAGCATTTACCAATACCCATGGTACAAACACTCCCACTGCCGTTGATTTCAAGCCACCAATACGATGTCACAGAACACAGAATTGGAAAGATGTGCACACCATCAGATATAAGAGGCATAAATGACCTCAAGATCATACACAGTAATGAAATAGATAAACATAATTCCAAGGTGATGAGTTTTGAGTATATTACCTCTTTTTAAATGATTTATTTTATCATAAGTTTATATCATTGGATTATTAATCGTAGCTTCTCTTAACAATTGACGTGCAAAATTCTAAAAATTTAACAAGCAGCTCTAACAAGCCAGTAGCAAGAGCTCTAACGTACCACTGTGTCAGGCTGTGAATGAACTCCCTTCTTCTTGAAATTTGATTGCTTCTATGCATCCTGCAATTCTACTTTGTCTGCAGTCTCTTCATGTCTTTTTAGTGGTATCTTTTTTGTTCTCTGTGAGATCTTTCTCTGCTCTCCACCTAAGAAAATTGGTGCTACCAAAAGTTCTATATTCAATCAACTGTACTCACATTGTATATACTCTTTGATATTCCTCCTTTATTCCTATTTTAATTTTGGCTAATAGTACCATTACTCACCCACACGATTAAGACGGAGCACTGCAAATCATCACTGAACATTTCCAGTTCTTTCAAATCCCACAATCATGTCTTATTTTACATCCTAAATACACCATACAGCCTTTGCTCTGCTTCACTCCTGTGACAGTTGTTCTAATGCAGGCCTTTATCTTACTAAAACAGTTTTCAAATGATTTCTCCATTCTTGTTTATTCTCCTCAGCAGCTACCACAGTGATTTAGTAAAATTTATATATAATTATGACATTCGTTGATGAAATTCTTTCAATGGTTCCCCATTACCTACTGCAGAATTACATTACAACATAAATCCATTCTTTATTTGGCCTCTGCCTAACCTCACCAGCCTCATCTTTTACTACTTCCTGCTTTATTTATATTTTAGGCATTACCAATATCAAAATGCTAATAATTGCCTCCATAACCAACTCCTGCTCTCCTCTATGATTTAACTCAAGCTACATTTTGTTGTTGTTGGAATATCTTGCCCCATCAGTTCTCATCTACCCATATGTTTATCCAACTCTTAAGTCTCAGATCAGATACCACAATATCATATCTCTTCCAGGCAGACATTCCTAATCCCCTATTATGGACTAAGTGTCTGAGGCAGCATGCAAAGGAGACACTCACATGTCCTGCTCTGGGGCATATGATGGACTGTTGGCCCCAGATCCTGCCCCTTTGGATTCACCAGTGTATTCCCGTTGAGTTCATGTTCTGTGCAGGTTGCTACAAACCAATTACCGAATACGTTGGAGAAACTAAGACAGTCCCATTCTTACGGGAAGCAGTATTTCTTCATTGAATGAGTTTGATTTGCCTTGGCTGAACTTTTCTGGAATTACAGTGCAGTCTAAGATACTTTATTTTCCAAGTCTCCTTTCTTCGTCTCCTTCCACAGGTATAAGACCTGTATCCTCCTCCAAAGGCAGAGCTCAGCCTTCTAACTGTCTATATTTCCTGCATGCCTAATGCTGTCTTGATGCCCTACTTATCTGAGGCCTCTCTCTGAGGCAGTGTCCTATCGTCCTACCAATTTTTATAAATTTGCCTACAAACTGTATTTTAATTTTCCATATATGCATTATATGTACACGTATATGTTTGTCTGTGTTAACATGTCTGTGGGTGTGAATGCACGTCTACTTGTGTGTGTGTATGTGTGCTAAGATAACACTGTGAAATCTTGGAGGCAGCAGCTCTGTTATTCTTCTTTATATTATAGCATCTAGATATATTCAAGTTGCTTGGTAAATGTGCATAGAATGAATAAATAAATTTAACGAAACTTTCTGCTCTGCAAAGATATAGGTGCGCTGTGATCCTCAGAGTAATTTACTTTGCTAGAGCTTTTCAGAGCATGAAAATATGTGATATGTCAGAAATATGGCAATTTCATAAAAGGTATTAAATTATTATATCACCATTTCCGCTTAATTGCAGTATCTAAAATAACTTTAACTCTGAATGTGGAAGCCAATATAAAAACAGTGACAAGATATTTTTTAAAATGCTGTGTCTTATAGTAATTTATTTCTTCTAAAATTGATCTTGAATAAATGCTAGTTAGAATTATCCCTAGGAACTTTGGGGAAGAATAAATGAAAACAAAAAACACTCTCACTCAGGAACTCCACGAATATACATGAATTTAGAAAGTAGCATACAGCCAAGGGAAATCTCCCTCCATAACTTCAAGTGTACCTGTTTTATTTCACATACTATCACAGAGTATGCACTGAGTTTCTGTTCCAGGCATTGCTTGAAATGTGAAAAGAATTAGCATATACATCCATATAGTTTGTGAACATTCTTAAGAGTCTCTGATATAAAATGTGATAGAAAATGTTGATCTTTGGTGATTGCATGGTTCCATTCCCTGAATATTATTTTTAAGTATCTAAATGTCTTTGGGGACTCATATTTATAACATATTCTTACAAGCTAAAAACCAAGTAGATAAACTTTTTCTTTCCTCACGAAAGAATGGGCCTCTACAAAAAAATCAAAAGATAAAAAACCTCCTGGAACATTTTTATTATTAAATACATTTCAAGTTTGACATATAGATATACTGCTGCTACTGCTATTATTTTAGCTTTTCCTTTCCGTAATAACTGAGAAGTAGAAAACAGGAGAGAGGGTCTTGAAAGTTTATATTACTGATGTGTGGGACAGGATATTGAGCCTAAAATGAAATTCTGAACCCATATAACTTGTGAAAATATAAAAAAGGTCCAAGAAAACTAAGTCACCCAAGTACACTTAGGAAGTTAATAACAGAGCTAAGATTTCAAAGTATAAATTATCTGACTGATTGATTCATTCACCCATTCGTGTTTTCTTACACTGAAGAAAACATCTGCGGACCACTTGGGCTGTCCCAGGGACTTTGCTAATCCCAAGGACATCGAGGCTACAGCAATGACCCAGATTTCAAGGGGCTTACAGTTCAGTGATAGATAAAACATAAATGTGTAAAGGAATTGTTACACACTGGCAGAGTGAATACATTGGAAGCAAGAACAAAGAGCTTTGGGGACACCCGGAGGGCAGCAATTTACTATTTTAGGAGACTTTAGAAAGTGTGTGCATTTTCCCTACTGTTTTCCCCCCGTTTTCCTATTCTCTTTCTAGTGAGACTTCTCTCCAGAAAGCTTTCTAATTCACCAATTAGTTCTGTCTTCGTGGAGGAAACTCTAGGACCATAATCTTTCCTGAATCTCTTTTTTGGGAGTGGGGGAAGGCTTTTTTGTCCAATCCCAAAATCTCAAGTTTAGAAGAAACTTAGCATGTCTCCCATTCGAGTAAAATGGGTGTGTTCAGATCATTATTAATATGAAAGTAGAGCATTAGAATGGAAGACAATAGAGACGTATCCAGAGTTATAGACAATATCTACCGAGCATCTATACACATCTGGATTTTTGAAGTTGTTTGTTTTTGCCTAATTAAGAATGTATTTTTCCTTGGGTCACTTAGAGATAGTTTTAGGAAAACTAGGTTCAAGAATTGTCTTTGACAAAAGGCAGAGGATATGTACACAAGTCAAAATTTTAATCTTTGTAGCCGCTAATAATCCTGTTTAAAGTTCTTTACTGAGTTCAGGGTTGACTGTGACTAAAGGGCCACTATTTAGCCAAAGGATCAAGTTCCCCTACATAGATACATCTGGAATTTGTTTTATTCAGGATCCTCAGTGCCGAAAACCTCCCAGTCTTTCATAATGAACATTTTTTTATAATCCTAGAGGCATTTGCCATTTCCGTCTGCCCACTCTTTACCCTTTACTGAATTTCTTGATGTTCCCTGAATGTGCTCAGCTATTTCTTACTTCTGGATTAAAACATTTGACTTTCTGCTCCTGAAATATCTTTTCTTCTTTTTAGCTGTCTACTAAGTACTCATCTATAGTTCTTATTTCTCTCAAGAAACCTTCGTAATTCTTTAGGCCTTCCCTTGTATTTATGTCTTTTCAAACTCTAATCAAACTGTGTCAAAATTGCCTTTTTACACCTTTTAGACCAGCCCTGTCAAATACAAAGTTAACATAAGCCACATCTGTGATTTACGATTTTTCAATAGCCACATTAAAAAATATACATAAAAGATAGAATTAATCTTAGTAATATATCTTACTTAACATATTTAACAAATATATCCAAAATATCACAATTTTAATGTGTAATCAACATAAAAATTATTGAGCTATATTGCAGTTTTTGTACTGTCTTTGAAATTAAGTGTGCATTTTATACCTACTAAATATCTCAATTTGCATTGGAAATATTTTGATTACTCAATATGCTATCACATTTGAAAGCACAGTTACAGATTGTAAGTTCCTCGAGGACAAGAATTCTGTCTTTTTAGGTGGTATAGCCTCAGGACCTAATAAAATTTATCACAGGATTATTGCAATAGAAGGGGTCGCTATTTTTACATGGTAGTTAAGGGTTATAGATCCAGATAGACCAGAGAAAGTGGCTCTGGCCACTCACTATCTTTCTAACTTTAGGCAGTTTTCTTAATCTTTATAACCTTTCTTCATCAATACAACCATAATCTAAAGCATAGATCCTATCATGGTGATTAACGGCAAAATGCATAAAAAGTACTTAGCTTATGAAAAGAATCAGTATATGTCATGTGTTATAATTATTGACTGCTCTATTAATATCATCCAACTATTGTTTTTCCAAGTTAGAAAACGTTTTTTAGCACTTGTAAATTAAATCAATTATTACATTTGTCAATAATTAAACGAGTCATGTGCATCTATATACATTGAAACAACAGGCATCGCGTCAAGAAAACATCACTAAATATATTTTCAGCATACTTGGGGCATGTCTCTTGTTTGGTATGGTTTACAAAACAGGTATAAGATAAAGCTAAAGTTTATTTGATTCTTCAAGGAGAAGTTCCCATGAAAGTCCTTCATATTCCAGAACAAGTGAAACTGAGATACCATAGTGAAAAGTAATGTTACTGATGATCTGGCCAGACATTTAATATGCATTATGCATTTATCAATTTGAAAAGAAACAATAAACATTTCAAATATGAGCTGCACAGAAGTTACAAAATCAAATGCTGTGAATTACTCCAAGTGCGGATTCTCAGTTGAATCCTTCTCACTTAGGCAACCCTGTAGGGATGCCATAGGGTAAGTGGGGTCATGTTTATCCCCTGCCCACTACCACCACCACCAACAAACACAGTGACCACAGGAGCAGCCATCATTCAATGCAGTGGCTGGATGAGTACCTGACCGTCTTTGGGACAACTAGCACCATTTGCTGAGATTCTAAATAGAGGAAGACTCTATTGGTGATTGAGCCTGAAAGGTGCAAATTTAGGAACACACGTATTCTAACATGTAAAGTAAATCTGCAGCATAAGAAAATAATTGAACCAATGATCAGGAAAAGAAAAAAGCTGAAATGAGAAAATCAAGATGTTGGTTGAGCCCTAAGTTCCAGTTCTTGTAATGTGATTGCACTATGAGAGTCTGCACTCGTCTTCCAATACATCTCTTTTTGTTCAAACTAGATTTACTTGGACATTTTTCACTGACTCATATAGTTTTAGTTACTATAAATAAACACTTCAATTATAAAATTAAAGGAAGAGGAAGACTACAAAAAGAAAAAAAGAGGAAGAGGAGGGAGATGAAAGGGTAGAAAGAGGAAGAAATAAGATTTTGTAGGCCAGTCTCTATATTTGGTACCTGCTGTAAGCTGAAGCAAGCAGATATGATAACTTATTTGGTGACCTTGGAAAAATATTTCATAAGGCTAAAGTCTTAGATTAAGGTCCTTGAAAGGCACCTCCATATACCATACACACACACACAAGCATGCAGTCATATATGTAATTTTAAATTGTATATTAAATTTTGACTCTTTTCAAGCATTGACTTCTTTCTGAGATATATAATTTTTCTGAAATGGAGACTAACATTCTGATCCTGCAGATGGAGAGACTGAGGCTTCAAAAGATCAGGTCTTCTACTGAAGGCCACAAAACGGATGACAGAACAAGAGCTTACACTCAGGAGCTTTGAACCTTCACCCCAAGGTCTCCTGCTCCTTTTTGAGTCACCAACTCCCAGAAATCATTCAAGTAGAAACCGGATGACTTTCGGGCAGAAGTGTTGCTGAGTGGATTTATTCTAGGGGTGGAAGTGGGACTGAATGCCAGGTAGCTCCTCTTCTCAGTCTATAGGTCTACAAGACACTTAGCCCTTGATTCTCTAGTAAGAACTTACAATGGAATTCAATCCCCTGCTGCAGATTCTGAATAGTAATTGGTATTATAGGCAGGAAACATAACAATGAAAAGCATTTAAACCTCCTGTTGTTAAGGATCTTTAGGTCAATAGCAGCATTTTAAAATCAATTTGAGGGTTTGCTGGAAGATACAGAAGAGAAACTACAATCAACATAATAAGGTTACATAACCCTAGTCATGTTAACAGCTACCTAAAACTTGACATCAATCCCTTTACATTGATTCTCACTTACAGTTTACAGAAAAGAAGAGAAAAAAATTAGGAAGGAGAGCATAATACATAATCTCACTGAAGCATCAAATTAGTATAAATAATGATGAAGGGTAATTGCTGCTGTTACTGGAGAACATGCTGTAAGTGAGGTTTCCAAGATATCTGCTGACGATGAGGAGAGGCTTTTGCAGTTCTGAAATTCAGAAAAGGGAAACCGGAATTTACAGCGCTAGATAGAGGGTCAGATTCGTCCTCCCCCAGGAATAGTTGCTTCATCAGATTTGGGGGGACTAGCGCCACCTACTGACTGGCACCGTGCTAGTCATGGCAGAGGTTACAAAGATGGGCAGTAAATATTAAGTTGGTGGAAAGGTAACAATCTGCACATGTACCCCAGAACTTAAAGTACAATAAATAAATAAAGTGTTTTTTACTTTCACAATTACTGCAATTACTTTTGTATCAACCTACTAGAAAGCTGAGCCCAAAGTCACAATCTTGTGTTTGCAGCCTGCCTCCACCAGTTATAAGATTATCTGACATTACAGCTACCTCTATCTATAGGTAGATATACATATGTTATATATGTGTGTGTGGGTATGTATGTATATATATATATATATATATATATATATGACATGTATTAAATATATAGCATATCATCTGACATGTATACATAAATGCATTATGTGTGTGGGTGTGTGTGTATTTTACTTACTGATTTATATTCTGTCTTCTTACACCAGAGTGTAGGTTCTAAGAGGGACAGGAGTACTGTTAAGCTAACATACTCCTGGCTTCTAGAATAACAGAAAAGTATCTAGTACATACTAGGCACTGGATAAATATTCATGGAATCAATTTCTTACCTATTAAAGATTCCTTATGTAGTTTCCCCACCTTTAATTGCCTCTTGATACCTTACCAACATCTGTTCTTTGCATTGTTATCAGAGAGTCACTGTTAAAGAAATAAATCAATTGCCTTTTGTTTTATTTGTAATGAAAAGAGGAAAGATATGAAGTAGAAAGTCAATGAGGGGGAAATTTTTCTGAAAATGTAAATCTGATGGTGGTGTCCCTCTGTGGAAAACGATGTCCCCAAGCTAATATTTCTCCTTCCATCTCTATTTTTCTTTTTCTATGTTTCCTAAACATACCATATAGTTTTTTGCCTTTTTGGCTTTCTGTCAATGGTAGTCTTTCTGCAATACCCATTTTCAATCTTCAGGTTGCTGATGGAATACTCATGGAATACTTCAAGTTCCAAGTTAAAAGCTTCCAAGTCTGTGGAAATTTGCCAAATTCTCTTCAGGTCTATTTAATCTCTTCCTTCTCCTCCTCAATGCTACGTGACTACATTTTTTGTTGAAGAACTTAAATTACAATATAATCTGGCTCCTCTGAAGTCATCACATCATCACCTAGTCATCAATACGTCATTATCCAAGAAGGAGCACTAGCTCCTAGCAAAACCGAAGGTGCTCTGGAAAGATTTCTTGAATGATAGGCTAAATTTGTAGGAGCTCAGATGTATGAGAACAAAACTATATACTAATATCCCAAATAGACTGATGGTTATAAAAGTATAAACCTGAATATGACCAATTTCAGTGATTTTTGCAAATAACTGCCCTCAACAATGAAATCTGCTGTTATGTTTTATTTTTGTTGTAAAGAAAAACAACTCAAAATATCCAGAGGTCCTTGGTAAGGCAGAACGCAGCCAGATGGCCCAGGTAAAATAGGGACAAGCAGAAGAGATAAGTCTGTTCAGGCTTGGGCTTAGCGCTTCTGAAATAAATTTGTCAATGTTCTAACTGACAATAAGGGTCATATGCTTTCCCTAACTTAATTTTACTTCCTGCTGTTTATACCAGAGTGGAATTATGCTGTAAATTTCTCTTTTACTTATAATCTTGGTCATAAGGAATCATTCAGCCCAGAACTCCTTAGCCTGAGTGGTGTTTTAAAAGGAGTCTGGATCTGGTGTCAAGAGATGCGGGTTTAAATCCCATCTCTGCCACCTAGTGTGAATTCAAATAATTCATTTCTATAAGCCTCGGTTGTATTATCTATAATAACTTCAGAGTTTCCGCTAGAATTCAGATGTTTGTATATAAGTGACAGTCGGGGTCTGGGTCTACTTGGGGTTGATTTCATTAAGCTGATTAGCAGAGAAGTTTTTAAGCCCACTCCATATATACCCCTTTGGGCATAGAGAAAGGGCAGAAGAAACAATATTATAAAACCTGTATCCAAGTCAGTGATCCACCACTGGTGTCTCCTAGGGGCTTGTTAGAAAGGCCGATCCTCAGGCCCCACACAAGCCCAACCTCATTATGACTTCCCGGGGATGGAGGTCTGCACCTGTGTCTTCAGCAAGCCCTCCATGTGACTCTGATGCACACTACCACAGGAGAAACACAGTCCTGGAGGAGAGGTGGGAAGCTAGCTTCTGCTGTCTGGGTTTGGCTTTCTTGCCGACTCTCTTGGCTTCATGCTGAAGCCTAACAGACAGGGTGCAGGCAGAAACTGGAGGACTGTTCACTCCAGCATTTCCCAACAACTGCTCCCTCTTTTTATATCTAAAAAACACTGTAATCCCCACCTTTAGTGTTTTATAAACATGCATTAAGTTACACCATAGAGCAAATCAATGCAATAGTCCATAGCACTGCTTTGCTTTCTTCCTTCTCATTAACTTCTGGAGATTCTTGCAGGCCCCATCCTAGGGAACCTAAATTTCTCCCCATCCTCAACCCCAGCAACTCCTTTATGTATTCAGAATACCTGCTCCACGCGCATACATTCCTTCTCATTTTGTATTTACCATCACCTCTCACAGTACGACAACCTGCTGGCCCAGTTCCATCTCAAGGACCTAAAAATATTATCCAAGCACTAGTAGTCTTTCTTCTCGAGAAGCAATGTGGTTTCAGCCTGGGGAAACTTTGGGAGCATCCTCTTTATCTGGAAAGGTGGTTTGACAAGAACTATCTACTTTCTAAGGGTCAGAGCATACAGAGAATACTACTGGTATTTTCTGCATGACTGTTCAGATTGTTCATGAGGTTCGTTTTCACAAATAGCTCCAAACACACTTGAGCTATTCGTTTCACATGCCGTGTATAACAGTTCATTTGTGGTAAAGCCAGTCTCACTTGACTGTATTTCTTTTCTCAGTGGAAGCTGCTGATGATAGTAAGGTATAAAGTCAAAGGTATGGCCCAAACTTGACACTCAGACAACCTAAATAAAAAGTGACTCACAGAATACAAAATCATATAATTATACCAATACCAATGGGAATTAAAGCTAGGCTTGGCATTACAGAAAGGGACTACATTAAAAGAAAGGAAGCTGATGCTTTAAATCAATTTGTGCTGTTTTTGGCTCTGTGTACTAAACATTAAACTGTAGCATTGTTTCTAAGTAAAATTATGCCACTGAAATGCACACTGCCAAACTGAGATAATTTTGCCTAAATCATTCACTGTGGACAAATTGGTCACTGAGAGGAGCAACAAAAAAACCCAGGACTGGGAGGTAGAAAATACCATCATCAATCCCAGTTTACAAAAGAGGACATCAGCGAACAAAGAAAATGAACTTGCCCAATACCATGAAATTCCTAAGAGAAGTATGTTAATAGCTTCAAACTTCCCCAAAGATTGGGATTTGGAATTAGTTTTCCATACTCTGATCAATGTAGGAATCTGAGATAAGCTTAGGGAACCTGTCTCCCAAGCACTCTCCCAGTTCCCACTTTGCTGTACACACAGTATGTCCGAGCTTTTTCCTGGGCATCCTACTTTTACTGCTGTTTCTATCTCTAGCGTCGGAGCCCTTCACCGAGGCTTGGCTTACTCCACTTCCCAGTGCTCAACTTCAAACTGGAAGGAGCAGCAGTTGAACAGATGCTTCCACACAGAGCAATGTCACTTTAAAAAAGAAGAAGAGGAAAAGAAAGAAAAGCCCAACAACACTCAACGAGATCCCCTCCCCCGGAAGTCAAAGCTTGTTCATCTCAAACACAAGTCGCCCTGTCACTCAGGCTTGGGACTAGTTTCATTTAGACTCCACGCACAAGGCCGTGCACCAAATGCTTCCCCTTGACTGAGCACGCTGCAGGTTTCCCTCTGAAGCCTAGCCAGAATTCAACTCAAACAACATAATTGTCAGTGACCAGTACTGTGGTCCAAAGAAAGAGATTCCATTTCCTTCTTCTGAAATTTGCTTTCCTTTAAAACACAGGAATACCCCAGAATCTAAGAGTTTTCAATGATTTGTGAGATGCCTATTACAGTGTTTTCATATAAAAGGTATAAAAATAAATTGAAAAGAAGTGACCACAAATTCAGACCCCAAAGAACTGTCACTTGGAATATTGCCCTTACCTTTTAATGAAAAGGAAGATCAAGTATTACAACCACATCTCCTCACTCGCTCAGCAAAACAGCGTCTGCCAAGAAAATGATTAATAGCTGTTACTTATTTGACTCTAATGACTGAGTTTCAGGGCAATCATAAGCATTTTGAATCATCAGCTTATTTCTTAGTACAACCAGGTTTAAAACTCAATGTAGGGTTTTCTGAAATGCTGGGCAGAATGGTGCAGGTTGAAGGAGACCAGAAAATTCCCCCAAAAATATACTTCTTTGACATTTTGAGATGACTGTTCAGAGGGCCCGCAGACAGAAATAGTTCTACAAAGCTGTCTTTTGTGGGGGAGATGTGAATTTGTAGAGAAAATCTGCATTGATACAGCCAGCCTCTCTCTGAGGCCCTCCCTTGTCCAGATCTAAGAAAGATTAACTGAGAGTCTGACAGCTTTAGAGGCCTGAAAAAGAATAACAACAACAAAAAAACATTTACCATCTATTCTCTTGAGGTATGAGATTTCGTCTATCAAACAAGACCACCTCGGTTAGACCCGCCTCCTCTTCTCTCCCTCCTGTAACCTGATTTACTACCATAACCTGTTTCTGGCCGCGTTTCAAGCCCCGATTCTTTCAGTAACCTCAAGAAGTTGTACAAGCTTCTGTATTCCATCATGGGGTGGGGTGATCACTCCGTGGTTCTCCCCTAGGCAAACTAATACATTTTAATGCCATTTCCCCTATGAATCTGCTGTTTGTCAGTTTATTTTTTAGCAGAACTTCATAGTAGAAAGCTGAATCCCCTTGAAGTTCTACCAGGTAGTGAAAACAGCATAGACCATGGGTAATCTTTAATAACCTCATTCCACAGGAGCATTTCTCAACCAACCTGCACATTAGAATCACCTGAGTAACCTACAAACTCTTGATGCCCTGACTGTACCTTCAACCAATTACATGAGAATCTCTAGGGATAGACCCCAGGCCAGAGTATTTTTTAAAAGCTACCCAAGAGTTTCAACGTGCAGCCAGGGTTGAGAATCAGGGCTCTACAGACAGCATGCCTCTGGAATCAATCTCTGACTAATAACTGGTTGCCATGGAAATTTATCCGCCAGCTGGGTGAGTATTGTCCAACCTCCAGGTTACTTTCAAAGCTAAAAATAACTGATACTTTCAATCATTGGAATGATAAAAATCCTTTTATGATCCACAGAAAAATTAAAAGTATTGCAATAGGACCCACTTTTCATATTGATCCAGTCAGCTCTTCTCCGTGGCTCCCACAGTTGGGCCCTAGTTCTGGCTATAATCTAAACAGCATGAGAAAAACCACGGGATATTTGCTTCTCATTTGCTGAATAGGATCACCTGTACGGGTGCATTCCGCTGTTACGTATTTATGTCAGTCATGGTACAGTGGAGGATACGTGGCCCTCAGGCTTCTCAGGCCTTGGTTTGTGCATTGTCTCTGTCACTTATTAGTTGTGTGACACTGGGCAAGGCACTTACCCTGTTCTAGGTTCACTTTCCTTATCTGTACAATGGGGATATTAATACAACGGAAATCTTATTTTTCTTTTCTTGCTTTTGCAGACAGAATGAGACATGTGCTACTTTGTAAACTTCAACTATCATATCATACAATATCTGTAAAAATATATATTTCTTCCCTCTGTTGGCATCAATAAAGATGATGGAAAAATCCATGTGTTGCATTTTTCTAGAGGTTGAAGGCAGTTTTCATCTTGTGTCTTGCTAAATGCTAAGTGCCCTGATAATAAGTTCAAGTCCCTCAGAGATGCTCCTTATGAACAAATTGTACAGTCTACCCTCTGGGGTTTGGCAACCGAAGTGGGTGGAATCCCCATGTTCTGGTAGGAAACATAACCACATCACGAAATCACTCCCTTGCTGAACACCTCCTACATATGATCCTGCAACTGACAAGTGCACCTCGGCATTGTTACGGATGCTCTGTTACCTAAAAAGCAAACTTAAAGAGAGGAAAGAAAAGAGCAAAACAATTCATTTTCTATCCAATTAAAGTCATTATAAACAGCCTCCTGGCGCTTAACCTTTTTCTTCCAAAATCCCAATGTTTCAGCTGGTTGCTCAGAGGTAGAGCTTCGTTGAGGTTTTTCTTAATTGCCTTTCCATCACTAATGGGATTCACTTCATTATTACCTCTGCCAAAAGCTGCCTCCAACTTTCAGCCCCCATGCTGGGCTATTTACATGCCTATTTATAATGCACATTTTCATTGAATGCTGAAGTCATGCCACCTCAAAGTTTACCAGGCTAAATTGGAGTATGCCTCTTCTAAGCTGGAATGACCTACTGAAATAATACTTTCTTACATATCTGCCAACTCTCTCCAAACCCCTCCTCCTCTGTTCATCCATGTCCCCTATTTCCCCTTCACACTTTCTTGACTCTCTCCTTTCTCTGTTTCTTGTTTTCTGGATTCCTGTCTCCCCACTGTGTCATCACTTGGTACCCATTTTCTTCCCACGCTCTTCCTCACAATATCATCACAGAGCCATCTTACTCTCTCAACCACATCGATAACCTCCCTACCTCTGTCTCAGTGAGCAGCTGTTTTTCCATCTTGTTTTATTTAATCCCAAGAAAACTCTGTGAATGAGGTCTAATGAATCCCAGTTTAAAGGTGAGGGAACTGAAGATGATGAGAGGGAAGATGAGGATGAAGATCATGCAGTTTACAACGACCACGGTAGAATAGCACCCAGTTCACAACCTCTGGAAAAAGAGCAAGACCACAGAAATCACGTCATATCACAGAAAGAGAACCGTTTAGAGAGCAGCAGTCCTCAGCTGGAGTCTCTCTGTGAAGCAGAGGAGCAAAAGCAGCAGGATCCAGATCGACAACTCCCCATGACTTGTTCTTTCAACGCCTCTCAAACCAAACATCCTTGAACAGCACATTAAGTTAGAATTGTTGGAGTCTTCTCAAACAGAACCAGTGAGTAGATTCTCAGACGAAGAGAGACAGTCCATAACACATGAATATGCGTGGTCAGACAGAAGATCTGCTATGAGATGAAGCTGCAGGCTTGGGCAGTGCTCATCCCCATGCAATCCAGAAAGATGAGGTTCTAACCAAAGGACATTGCCTGTAAGCAAGCAGCCCACTTGTAACAGAATAACGACAATAAGAACAGCAAGAATTCCACATATTAAATGTTTGTTACTGTTATTCCTTTATTTTTAAAAAATCACATTGCTTTTTGTTTTGGCAAAAAAAAAAAAACAGGTATCTTAAGATCTATGTGTACATTCAATTTAGCTAAGTTTCTTTGTGTCTGAAAAACTGCTATTAATTTTAACAATGCTCCTTATAACGAATGTCATTGAAGAATCAAGAGATCTTCATGCGCCCTTTTACTTTACTGGGGGTAAAAACGGAGGCTGAGTAAGGATCAAATATTTGCTAAAGATAACATGGCTAGAAGTGGCAGAGATGAGAGTCCAACCTTGGTTTATCTAATTCTACTAACCATGTTTTAACCACTTTTATCCCTTGACTAAAGTGGGAGAGCCTCAGGCAAGAACGTAACTTAGTATCACGGTTTTAATTGTCCTCGTTCTTTTCTCCTTTCATCAATGATCCTTTCATTAAATACTTTATAGGGTGTCTCATAAAAAGACATGAGTTTGTGGGATGATTTATGCTGATCTGAACTTTCCATGGTTGTATCTGCCATTGTGGATTAATACACTGGCATTCTAATCTTATACATCAACCTCCATGAGTTTGGTTAACGTGAATCTCTCTGAAAGAAGGAGCCATCTTCATAGACAATGAAGCCAGCTAGGTGCCTCTTTGAACTCCTCTCCCCTCTCCCCTCATTCTGGGCATCTGTTTTGAGTTCTACATTTCTAATTGCACTGTGCCTGGGACTTAGCCTAACCAAAAGGAGAGCACATCCATGTGTAAGTGTGGACACATGAATCACAATGATTTGTAAGCATGCTGAGAAATGTCAGCACAAATACAATCTTCTAGCTTTTAGAAAAAGACTCATTTTCTGATCAAGAAAAAATCCAGAGGGCAGCTCCCATTAGTGTGGACATCTATATGAGGCAGGGATCAAGAAGTCAGTGTTCAAGCTAGAGCCTCAGATGCTAGCAGATGCTTGTCCCTTATATTTAGCAGTCTGGGTTTATGCTGCAGCAAAGAGGGCAAAGTCTTTGATGACCATGTCAGGCTACTGAGAGCTCACACTGCCATTTGTCTTCATGTGCATTCTTGTGCCCTCTGCCAAGACTCTGCCTATGTGACAAAATATATCTGGTGGACACGAGCAGTCCCTAAGAGTCGATGAGCCACATACAAAAAACACAGTGTACACTGAGGATGTGCCAAACGGGTCACTTCTCAATAATATGACTGTGGCAATCATACACTGCAGGAAGGAGTTACAGCTTATGGAGAAAAGTACTGGATCAAGAGTTCTGAGAAGCAGCATGACTCAACCAGGCTTATGAGTCAGGCTTTTTGGGTTCAACATAGCTGTACCACTCACTCTTTATGTGACCTTGGACATATTCTATACATGTGTTTATGCTATCATCTGCAAAAGCAGATGAAATAAAACTGAGTTGTTAAGGTTAATTTGATTGCTAGATGATTAAAATGCATAAGCATCTGGGTTAGACATATGTATGCAAAAAAATGTTACCTTCTTTCTAAAATCTCTACTCAATCCAATCTCATTTCTTACATGAGAAAACCAATGCCCAGAGAGGGGAATGGCTTTCTCAAAGTCACACAGTCGATTCCTGGTGAAGAGTGGTGCACCAGATAGTGCACTGAATTCGGAATCAGAAGAAATAAGTTTGAAGCACAACTTTACTTTTTCATGTGACATTGAGAAAGTTACTTCTCTAAGCCTCAGTTTCCTGGTTTATCTGAGGGGAGTAGTAATGCTGCTCCTCCTGATTCACGGGTATCTTTTCATCTTATGTTTCATTAAGAAAGAAAAATGTCCAAGCTAAGGAGTCTGATGGAAGGCTCTCACAAAAGTCTGTAATACCAAAGGGCTATGACCTCAGTGTAAAGGGAAAAAATGACAGAAATCCAGGAAATGTGCATGTCTCAGCATTGGTGGTGATACGGGGAGGTGGTCTCTCTTAATTAGCTGCAGTTACTCTGGAGGCTGGTGTCAGGATTGCTTGAGCCCATGAACTATACTGGTGCCACTGCACACCAGCCTGGGTGACAAAGCAAGACCTTGCCTAAAAATAACAATATAATAATAATTGAACTATAAGTTTTCAGGTCAGCTTGCCTTCTGTATTTACACTCTCATTATGCACCACCTCCTGACTTCTGCCACACACACACGCACACACAAATACTCGCAAGTAGGTAATTTAAAGTGGGCTCAGGTTGATTGCGCCCCCATGTGGCCAGTGGAAGTAAACTTCTCTGGAAGTTTAATAGCAGCCCAGAGATTTAGGACTTTGATTCATTCCAAATATAACGATATTAAAAAGTATAAAACGTGTTCAGCAGCCAGTCACAGTGGCTTACACCTGTAATCCCAGCACTTTGGAAGGTCCATATGGGAGGATCACTTGAGTCCAGGAGGTCAAGATCAGCCTAGCCAACATAGTCAGACCCCAACTCTACAAAAAACTTTAAAAATTAGCCAGATGTGGTGGTACAGATCTGTAGTCTCAGCTACTTGGGAGGTTAAGGTAGGAGGATGGCTTGAATCTGGGAAAGATGTGCATCCTAGAGTTAATGAAATATGGTGGATACGGCTGTATCACTTTCATAACATTTTAGGGGATAATACAGCATATATGTAACAGAGTGCCAGACAATAAATATCGGCTTTGGTAGCCAGCTCTGCCTCGTCTCACTTACGACCTTGAGTGGGTCACTTAACAGGAGGATGAGATCTGTGGTTCCGATAGTCCCCTCCACTACTGCTTTAATGACTCATCTTAAAATCATCCACATGCCTTTACTTATTCACAATTATTTCTGTCAGGTTTCATATTTAAACTAAGGCACATTTAATTGTACTTGAAGTGTCCCACGACAGCTTAATAGCTCACTTTTCAGAGTTAAGCGAAGTCATTGTTTCCATGAAATTCTTCTTTATTAGCTACCATTTTGTTCTAATCATCTGATATTGTTCATTATCTCTTTTAGCAGTGAAATGTATAACTGTGTCAACATTCTCCTGCTTTGGAATATGGCCCTAGACAAAGAGGGCAAAGGTATCCCAGAGGAAGCCATGTTTCCACACCCAAATTCTAATAATGAGGATGGTAGTCAGTGTGCCATCTTTTGTTTTAAACCTCAGTAAGAGATTTCTTGAGGGTTTCATTTATTAATGATGACCAAGGGGGAGTATCCACTTTTGGATAAGAAATTATCCATAACTATTTAGGGAAAAACAAGAGGGTGTTTTTGATGAGGGGAGGAGAACAGAATGCTAAGGAAGAATGAGGACTCGGCCAGTCTGCAGAAAAACAAGACACCCTGCCATTCATTCACACATCAGGGCTTCCTTAGAAGGCTATCTGCTTTCGTATTCCTTTGCTTGGGGTGGGTGGGCAGGACTAAAAGCAATATGTGAAAGTATGGTTAGAGTTCACAAGGAAGTCACATTCAGAGGCACTTATCTCAAAAACTTTCAACCAATCACACGTGACCAAATATGGAAGCGTTTTTCTGAAAGCGAGGGTCCAGGGAAGGAAGGAGACTAATAAAGTACCGTGGTGTAGAAATTCACATTTAGTCCTTTACTCACCCATAGTATGAGTCCACTGTTTGAAATTCTACTGTTACAGACCTTGATGATGGTTTCGTCATTCAGATTCCTTCTACAAGATTTTAAATCTCTTGGTTGGTTACATCATGTGATATAAACAGAAGGGACTCAACTCATCTTCAGGTGAACCCGAGCTGTCCTACTGACCATCCGTGGGGATCATAAAAAAAAATTGCTTAGCTTTTCTGCATACAGAATCCTGAGCAGGGAAAACAACTACCTGAAACAATGCCTGGAATATACAAGGTACACACAAAAATTATATTTCCAGGTTTTCTATTGCATTGAGGCAAAAAAAATATATATAAAATGTTCTTTTTTAAAATTTCTTTCAGGAAGGAGTACTCTTGTTAGGGACAGTGGTCATTAAGAAAGATCAGTAGAACAGAAAGAGGTAGACCAGGTGCACCATGACTGTGTTACCTGGGTTTGGCCGCTTATTCTTTCTGAAACATGTAAACACAGGTAATTAAAATACCTGCACGCTCACTGAATTTGGGATATGCTGCTATAAACATTTTTGGGTAGCTTCTTCAATATCCATTTTCATCTTCTTCCTTGCTAACAAACCCCTAATTAAGTTCAGGGTGGCCATATGCCCAGCCTGAACAACAAAATTCCCCAGCCACCTTTTAGTTTGTGACACAATTCTTAATTAAATTCTAAATGAAAGTCACTCCTTGGAGCTTTGGAGAAAACTTTTCAAATGCAGACCAACTCAGATGGTATTCA
This sequence comes from Cebus imitator, assembly GCF_001604975.1. Taxonomy (NCBI): domain Eukaryota; kingdom Metazoa; phylum Chordata; class Mammalia; order Primates; family Cebidae; genus Cebus; species Cebus imitator. Next base: position 746,982 of record NW_016107893.1, on the reverse strand, counting down.
CCCTTTGTTCTTTGATCTTCTCTTCCTTCTTGTCTGGAATGTAGAGGCAATGATGGAGACTGAGAGCCATATTGCAGCGCCAATGAATCCTGGAACCAGTATACCAGCCCTGGAATGCTCCCAGTTGCAGGAGAAAGTCAGAACTGCTATGTGGTTAAGTAGCAGTTTTAAATTAAAATTGCTATGGTGGTTAAACCACTGTAGTTGAGTTTCTGTTGCAAAAAATTAAATGCACATCGTGACATAAGGTCTTTATGAAATATTAACGTTCACATGTCCATGGTCCTAGCTACTTGGGAGGCTGAAGTGAGAGGATTACTTGATCCCTGGAGGTTGAGGCTGCAGTGAACCATGATTGTGCCACTGCATTCCAGCCTAGGTGACAGGTGACAGATTAGAACCTTGTCTAAAAAATTAAATAAAATAAAAGGAAAGAAAATGCTCAGTCTAGGTCACAGAGTAGGTACTCAATGAATCTTAGCATCATTTTAGCCTTTACTTTTCTAGTCCACCACAAGAAGTACAAAAAGATTTTCAATCAGAAAAATACAACCATATTATAAATATTCAGGAGAAAATCAAAACTATGTGCCACATGTTTATGGAGAAAGAATGCTGTTGAAAACTAAGCATCTCAGCTGTTTTTGAGTTTTTCTTATTAACATTTGTTTGCTCTTTTTGATTCCCTTTGTTTCAGGCTACACACAAGTGGTAGCAGGTGCCAAAGTCTAAGGAGAAAATATGAGAGAAAAATTCAAATGGAATTACAAATATCTATTCATCAACCCTTTCTCTCACTGAAAATTATGAGGGAGTGTAAATGAGAAGAACATAATGTAGGAAATGCCTACATGCAGAGGAGCCCTGTGATGGCTCCTAGAAGGCTGGGTTGAAGCTACCTGGCTGAGGCAGACGAAGAGCTTTTACAAAGGGGCCTGCAGCACCAGGCTCAAGGTCCTAACGCTCTGGACGAGGTGTACAGCGACCAATCAGTCGTCCTCATTGGGCTAGGACTTTCCTGATTTAGCACTGAAAGTACCACATTCCAGGAAATCTCTCAGTGTGGGGAAACCAGGATTTTTGGTCACCCTAGCAGGAATTAGATTCAGCAGAGGGTAAAATACTAAACCTAAGTAGATATACAGATTTGTAGTAGACATTCAGGCTTCACCCCCACTTTCTACCCTATGCCTCTGTGGAGTGCTTAAGGAATTAGCCCCAATCCCTCAGCAGTTTACCGTATCAGATGGCACAAAATGCTGGAAGAGCAGTAACTGCGTCTCTCGCGCTGACTCTCCCTTCTTCTTCATTGTTTGTGTATCTGCAGAATGCATTTATGGGTGCATTTTTCTCTCTGCAAGCTAAAGAGCTGACCTGCTCTAGTGGTGATGGCAGTGCAGGACAAAACAACCTTGAAACAAAAAGTAAGTGACGTGGATACAGCAGGTACAGGCAGGGGTGTTCATGCTTGTACACCCAGTGTGTCATGTACAAACTAAGCGTGGTACACTGGAAGTCACTGTCTACACAGATCAAGTAAATGAGATAGATGTATTTCTCATTAATTCTTTCATACATATATGTATTCTTATTTTTAAATAACCACTTTCTCAAGCCCTCACAATGTACCATGCATTTATATGTGCTCTAATTTAATCCTTCAACAACTCTGTAAGGTGGTATAGATATAAGAAGACTGAGGCTCAGAGACAAGTTTGTGAAAGGAGAATGTGGTTTTCAGTTGGAGCCCTGTTATAACTGGAAAACTCAGCCTAGCATGTGTCATTTAGCCATCCTTACTTTCCAGGGTAATTTTCAGGATTAGATAAAATGATAAATTTAAATTATTTTATAAAATGGTAGCCAAATATAATTATGTCTCCCCCTACACACACAATACATACATAAACACAGAGAAACACATTTAGTAACACTTTGGGCAATTTATTTAATCTTTCTGACGTAGCTAACCCAGAAATAATTTGCAAGATGGGAGCATGACTTCAGCCTTTGTCAGAGTCCTACCATTCCTTCTGCAAGCCATGCCAAAGAAACATGCAAAGAACTCTGTCTTCCAGATGCACTTCCCTATGCATCCCATCCAATTAGAAATTCCATACTTTATCCTTGCTCTAAGCTCCAGAATCATACCTATACTCTAAATTTTTGATTATTTACCTATTTATTGCAAATAGACACAACTGAAGTACCTGTGCCTAGACCATAAATTAAATTAAAAGTTTTGTGAGAGTGAACTAGGAAGTTTTATCTAACAAAGGGAAACAAAGTGATAATTTGTATACAGGTATTGATCGACTTACAACCTATGCAACTTACGACCACTTGACTTTACGACCACAATCGCTAGCCACGACTGCTCCGCGTCTGGCAGCGCAAACGTTGCCCATCTGGGCGTACGACAGTGCGGACCAGCTTCCGGCAGCACTACATCTCCACATGTACCATTTCAACTGTACATATAGCCTACTCAACTTATGACCAAATCGTGTTACGACCGGTCTGCCGGTCCCAATCGTGGTCATAAGTCGAACACTAGCTGTATTGCTATTTTGTGGGATTTTCTTCTTAGTCTTTTCAACTTCATACTGCCATTTCATAGTTATTTTCTTTTGTGTAAAATAGGTAAATGGCTTGTTTTCATCTCTCATTTATTTCATATGTGATGAGGGGTTTTTTTGTGTCACAACAAGGCAAACATGGCAAATTCTAGGCAATTTGTTATTTGAAAAAAGACTTCAATTCTTGATTTTAAAAGTTTTGCATGTAGAGCAAAATGAAATGCTATTTAATACAGACCCACACCAGTAAGCACTATATTTATGTCTACTTCAAAAGAAAAAAAAAGTGCCATTTTAATTTATTTACATTAAATACAAAAATATTTGTTTTAAAAATATACTAGTTTTCAAAAAGCTTATCTGAAGTTCCCAACATCCATTTAACAATCAAAGTAGTGTTTTGCCAACAGAAAACAAACCCAAATATCAAAGGTTTGATAATGTTGAAAACTAAAATCCCAAGAGATCTGAGAGATTTTTAAGTTAGATGCACATATTCTCTTATCTTTTTAAGGCCTACAATACACAGCCAAATATAGAAAAGCTATCTCATTCCAGAAGCTTCCTAATCTTCCTAATGCATTGATTAACGAAAACAAGTAAGAGTCAAGCTACTCATGAAACAAGCATTGAGAAGAAGAACACTTGTTTCTTCATAGTATTTAGGAAATCAGGGAGGGCTTACACGAGCAGAGAATCCATATGCTCTCCATCGCCCCTGCATAGAGATGGTTCCCTTGGAACTAATATGCCCTCCCACACCAACCAACCCCCAGTCCTCATCATTTTGGATGCTGTATCAGGGGATGATAGACTCTCATGCTTGAAAAGGACTTTACAAGTTATTTGCTGCAGTTTATTTTTGAGACTTTTAATTCCTTGAATAGCCTATGCATCACATGTTAACTAGATAGTAATTAAACACCTTCCACAGTCAGGAATCCATTACCTTCAGGGCAGCTTAGTTCTTTAAATGCTTGTCACTCAGAGCATTCTTCATCATACTGAATTAGCATTTTCTATTTTCTAGATTCCTTTCTTCATCCCCTCCTTTCTTCTTTCTTTCAGACTCATTATAACCCTCTCCCTTCCCTTCTTTCTTTCCATCTGTCTTTACAAAAATAACTACTAAGACCCACCATGTGCCAACTACTCTGTGCTACAATCTGGAAAGACGAGAGTTAGGGTTAGCATTCAGGTTAGTCTTTCTACAATCAGTGTCATCTCTTCTGAGGAAGCAGGACCCAGGAAGTACAACACTGTGGTCTGCATGTGTTTACACTGAGAAGAACTAAGATACCATGAAAAATACTCTGAAAATACAAAAGCAGGGCATCCAACCCATTGTTTTATAAGGAAGTGCATCCAAAACAAGCTCTTGATTAATAAATAGGAGTTAAGCAAAGAATGACATGGGAAACTGCAGTGGGCATTTCTTATTTGGGAGGTTGCCAGAACTCATTTCTTCTTCTGAAAGGATGCATTTTCCTCTAGAAAATGACCGCTCTGGCTGGGTGCAGCAGCTCACTCCTGTCATCATAGCACTTTGGAAGTCCAAGGCAGCAGATCACGAGGTCAGGCATTTGAGACCAGCCTGGCCAACATGGTGAAACCCTGTCTCTACTAAAAATAAAAAAATTAGCCTGGTAAGGTAGCAGGCGCCTGTAATCTCAGCTACTCAGGAGGCTGAATCAGGGAAATCACTTGAACCCAGGAGGCAGAGGGTGCCGTGAGCTGAGATGGTGCCACTGCACTCCGGTCTGGGTGACAGAGCAAGACTCTATCTCAAAAAAAAAAAAAAAAAAATGACCTCTCCACTTCTGGTAATTGGTCTTGATGGGACAGTAAGTCAGGGTGTCCTAACCCCATCAAGAGGTGGTGAAAAACATAAGCCTACAACAATCTATCTCCAGGGATTTTGACTCTTAAGCTGATGCTTTAGTCCATATGGGCTGCCATAACAAAATACCTTAAACTGAGTAATTTCTAAGCAGCAGAAATTTATTGCTCATAGTTCTGGAGGCTGTGAAGTTCAAAATCACAGCATCAGCAAATATGATGTCTGTTCAGGGCCTATTTATCAGAGATGGCAAATTTTACATGTCCTCATACAGTAGAAGGGAAAGGGCTCCCTCAAGCCCTTTTATAAGGGTACCAATGTCCCATATCTTAATTACCTCCTAGGAGCCCCATTTTTTAATGCTATTACCTTAGAAATAGGTTTCAACATCTACATTTTTGGTGGCCACATTCAGACCACAGCAGCTGAGGAACAAAGTGATGGGAAACTCACTTGGGAGTAGATTTGTTTTGTAACTCCTGGACAGGATGGTCAAGGGGTTCCTGCTGCCCAGACTCATAGTGCTGTTATGGTTTTTCTCTGTCTGTACTGTGAGTTATCTGGTAAGTTTTAAATAAAGTTCAATTTTCATAATCTAGCAAGAAGCCATACTTTTTATTATTTTTTTTTTTTTTGAGATGGAACTTGCTCTGTCGCCAGGCTGGAGCACAGTGGTGCAGTCTCGGCTCACTGCAACCTCCACCTCCCAGGTTCAAGCGATTCTTCTGCCTCAGCCTCCCGAGTAGCTGGGACGACAGGCGCGTGACAAATGCCTGGCTAATTTTTGTATTTTAGTAAAGTCGGGGTTTCACCATGTTGGCCAGGATGGTCTTGACCTCTTGACCTCACAATCCACCTGCCTCAGCCTCCCAAAGTGCTGGGATTACAGGTATGAGCCAGCATGCCTGGCTGAGGCCATACTTTTAATAATTAATCAACTCTCACTTAAGCAGGAAGATTGTCCTAAACAGAAGATAGGGTACATGCAAATATCTGGAGGCATGACAAAAACCAGGAAGTGCATCTCCAAGATGAGATCTGAGAGAAGAGGTGAGGATGCAGGAAAGGACACCCTGGGAAGCAAAAACGGAGAGAAAAGAATCCGGATAAATATCTTGTGTAAGCTTCTCAAGATATGACAAGCCACGACATCACAGGATTTTATTCCTGACTCTGAACTCTATCTTTATTTTTAAAAAAGATGATATTAAAGTCCAAACATCTTAAACCACTCATTCAAACATGTGGCTGTTGATGGCGGAGCTGAGGCCAAAGTTTGAGTGACAGAAGATCAGAACCAAGTAACCATTATAGCTCTTCTCTCCTTTCAAGAAATAAAAATGTTGGCAAATAATTTCGGTCTTCTGAGACATTATAAAAACAAAAACAAAAACAAAAACAAAATGAAACAGTGTCCAAACACAAGGCTCAGTAATAATAGTTCAATGTGAGAAAAATTATTGATGTTATTTATCACATGAAAATACACGAGTACCTCAACAGATTTGAAAGGGAAAAAATACACTGGATAAAATTTAACATCTCTATCTGATTCAATGTGAAACATCTCTGGCAAAACTGAATGGGGAACGTCATCTATTTGCTAATGGTTGTCTAGTAATGACAAACAAAAACCATGACACTCAAATAGAAAAATGTAGGACATTTCTTTTAAGGTTATAGACGAGAGATCTCAGCGGTCATTAACACTATTTGGTGTACAATCAACAGTGCACAATGAAGAAAAAAAAAAAAAGCAAAAGAAACAAGAAATTTAAAAATTAGAAAGGAGGAGTCAACATTGTAATTACATAAAGATCAACAGTATGCTGTGCATAGGGTATCAAAGGGAATCAGCAGAAAAACCATTGAAACTAATTCGAAAATGTAAACAGAATTTCTAGTTACACACTCAGTGTATACAATCAAGAAGATCCCCCTACACCAATAACCAACCATAAAATGCAAAGGAAAATTAGGCTATTTACAATACCAAAAATTCTCTGAAGTATCTAAGGATTATACTATTAAAGAAGAGACACTTTAAGAAGACAAAAAAAAAAAAGGTAAAGCTCAATTAAAAGACTTAGAGAAGAGCTAAATAAACTTTCTTACTAAATTCATAGGTCTAACTTCTTAACTTCGTAAGAAGGATATCATCCCAATTTATTAACTCAATGCAATTTTATTTAAAATTCCAGTGAGATTTTGGGAGGAACTTGGGAAAATGTCTTAAAGGATGGCAAAACAGAGATTATATTTTAAAAGAACAAAGTTGAGGGCTCAGCCATCAGACCCTGTCCATCAAGAAGTGAAGGGCCATGATCTCTGAGAGCTGCCTCTCTACTTTGCTTAGAGAGCTTCCAGACCTTAGCACTAAGAAGGGGAACCTCAGTGGACCCTTGTAGGCTTCCCAGATTGAGAAACCAAAGCTGGGAATTTAGTCTGCCAAAATAGCGAGAGTTTGTAGTACACACTGCTAGAGAAGAAAGAGTTGCCTAAAGAGAGCACTAGAGATCTGCAGAGGTCCCCCAGAGTCTCCCACTTAGGTCTGATAAACATATGCCCTCAGGAAAGCTACAAAAGGCTTAGGAAAGAAACACCTGAAAGAACTAGACCATTCTAGGGTTTAGTGGTGATGATGATGGATGAACCATGAATTAACCACCATCCTTGGGCTCACACAGGACCAAGAACAGGCATCACATATCAATAGGTTAGCAATTGATTGCTTAGAAACATGTGTTAGGATAAATGAAGTTGGAATCTTTTGTAAAACCATACATGGGCATAACTTTCAAATGGATTCAAAGGTAAAATAAAGTTTGTGAATGGAAAATGTCTGATTGTCTTTTTTTTTTGAGACGGAGCTTCTCTGGTTACCCAGGCTGGAGTGCAATGGCGCGGTCTCGGCTCACTGCAACCTCTGCCTCCCAGGTTCAAGCAATTCTCCTGCCTCAGCCTCCCGAGTAGCTGGGACTACAGGTGTGCGCCACCGTGCCCAGCTAATTTTTATATTTTTAGTAGAGACGGGCTTTCACCTTGTTGACCAGGATGGTTCCGATCAATTGACCTCGTGATCCACCCGCCTCGGCCTCCCAAAGTGCTGGGATTACAGGCGTGAGCCACCGCGCCCGGCCCTGATTGTCTTTATGGCATTGGGGTTTAGAAAGAGTTCTTAAAACATAGTTTAAAAAGAAAACACAAAGTATAAAGAAAATCATTATGAATTTGATTATAAGTTAAGGTTTCTACTGGACAAAGAACATCATAGACGGTTAAGAGGATAGAGAAAATATTTTAGTGACTTTATAGAAATAATACTCGAAGTATAAAATTATTTCCTACAAGTCAGGACAAATAATGGCCAAAA
>NW_016107893.1:644890-739148 GCF_001604975.1 Cebus imitator | reverse complement strand
TTTTTTTGAGACGGAGTCTCACAGTGTTCCCCAGGTTGGAGTGCAGTGGGGCAATCTCAGCTCACTGCAACCTCCGCCTCCTGGATTCAAGTGATTCTCCTGCCTCAGCCACCCTAGTGGCTAGGACCACAGGTGTCTGCCACCACTCTCAGCTAATCTTTGTGTTTTTAGTAGAGATGGGGTTTTACCATGTTGGCCAGGCTAGTCTCAACCTCCTGACCTGAAGTGATCCATCTGCCTCATCCTTCCAAAGTGTGGGATTGTGTGGGATTACAGCTGTGAGCCACTGTGCGTGGCCACATAACATTGAGATTTCAGTAATAGCAAGAGAAATGCGTAGCTTTTACAATGTAACCATGATAATACTATTTTTAAGGTAACATTTTAAAATATCATAAATTTATAAAAACATAATTATAGTGAAAAAAATCTTCCTCTTCTTCCTCTCCCAAAGCAACCCAAACCTCATGCTTCTGCCTCCTGAGACAGCAGCTGTTAATTTCTGCTACATCCTTCCAGAAATATTTTATGCATTATACAAGCAAATACAAATATTGTATACCCTAAAAGTAATCTTGCAATGCTTCTTGGAGATCTTTCTATTACAGTACTTATGAAGCTTCCTCATCTTATGTCTAAAAATTGGTTTTAGTTATTTGTTGAGATGGCCAAGGAATAATTAAATATTTCCCTAACAGGATGTATTTTTCTCAATAAAGAAGTGGCTACCTAAAGTATGGCATAGTCACATAATAAAAAGCTAAAAATCCGTAAAAAAGAATGAGGCATCTTTCTTCATGGAGGCTCACCCTTGCTTGGCAAGTAGCTTCATGTTTTACAAATGAGTGGTGGTTTCTTTCACTGATGCGATTCAATGCCTCCCTGTTACCTAAAATGTCCCACCAAAATATAATCTCCATGAGGGCAGAGATATTTGTATACTTTGTTTCAGATATATGTCAAGTATATATCAGATAAATTGCCACAATTACAATGGCTAGGTCAAAGGACTGAAATATTGAAAGGTTTTTTCCTCAATTCTTTCCTATACAAATTGTACTGATGTACCTACCCCAAACGATCCATGAGACAGTTCTTTCCCCACAATTTCACCAATACAGTATTTAAAAGCTTCACTAATTTTTGTGGATCTGACAGAAGTGTGTGTGTGTGTGTGTGTGTGTGTGTGTGTGTAAAACATCTAACAAGTTACCACTTTTTAATCACTGGATGTGTAAGAATTTTTTAAAAATATATATGTGAATGTGAAAAAAAGAAAACCTTTTATATTCTGCCAGAAAAAGTGTAATCTTCTAGAAAAAATTACAAGCATTTTGGAGAGCAAAACTGCATAACTTTTTGAAATCAAGTGCGAATACACCCTAAGACAACTATTGGCCATGCCAGTAATCAGTTTCCAAATAGTATGCGATTTAATAGTGCTGAGTGAGACCTGAGATAAAACCTATTAAGTGGTATCTAGAAAAATTTTCCTTGCCGTAAGAGGAGACTCACAGAAATGATAGTTGTACTTCTACTGATAGCTGTCCTGTCTTGAAGTGACTCTTGGAACCAGGGCAGATATTGCGGGATTATAAGAGTATTATAAATATTTGGCAGATCAGAAATGTAGAAGGGTCTCTGACGGCACAGTTGAGCCTTGGAACTACATCCAGACTAGTGTGAGGAGACAATAAATATCTTTATTGGTTAAACTGCAGTTGCTTTTTTTTTAAATGGCCAAAGACATTCAACATGACAGAGGACTCATTTAGGTTACATTTGTTTTCTAGAAGTTTAAATTGAGACCAAGAGAGGAAGGGCATGCTCCCAAGTTTACACACCTGGAACTAAGTCTATAAACAAATCCGTGTGCTCAGTATCAGGTAGAGTTTGCTGGCTGAATAGGTGGAAACAGATATTCAATCAGACATAAACTATCCAATTCTGAACCTAGCTGTAAGATTTTTTGTTGCTTCCACAGTTTTTCCACCAGGCTAGATAAGACAGGTGAGATGACAAAGGAGAGACAGCTGGGAGTTGTAGTCACATGACCAATATTTATGTCCCAGTGTCCTCCCTGTTGGCTGTATAATTTAGGATAAGTCATTGAACCTCTCTGGAGTTTGGTTTACTCTTCAATTCTATGGAAGTAACAGGGCTTCTTCTAGTGGCCTTGGAATTGTTGGCAAACCCCACCATTTTACAGCTAAAAGCACACAGGACATGGGACACACAAATTACAGAATCCTACACTCCATTCAGAGACAGCTCTACTGTTATTTTTTGCCCTTGAGAACTAAAGTAAATCATTTAAACTTCCTGAGCCCAGGTGTATACTCATAAAGACTGGAAATACTTGGAGCAAAATAGATATTCTCTACGTTTGGAGGGTCAGTTGCTTTTTATAGTATATATATTTTCCTGTAATTTTCTGTATAGACGTGTATTATTTTTGGAATCATACAGAAGCTATAACTATTATTAAAAATAATTAACAAAGCTTTTTCCAATGCAGGTGATCTGTACTCCCATTTCGGTGGCCTGGTGTGTTCAGGATTGATAAGGAAATGTATTTCAAAAGGGTGCTTTCATTTATATGTTGCAAGGATCTATGTGAGAGGCACGAGGTTACCATTTAACACAAGTTTGTTTGTTTACCCACACTCTGGTTTTAGCAGCCTAGCAGCCCAGAGCCATGAAAAATTGAAAAAAAATACATGTGAGGGATTTCTGTGCATATAATTACTTGCATATGTAAAACAATGTATCTGTTCAAAAGCAATGTCTTATCCATTAACTATTGTCATATTTACCATTATTTTTAGTGTAATTAGGGCAGGTATTACTATTGTTGTTTTTGTTATTTTGGTTGATGTTTTACTCAAGCAAAAAGGCTCAGAAAAATTAAATTATCCAAAATTACAAATCGGTAAAAATGATTTCAAACTTAGATTGTTTTTAAGTAAACTGTTTACCAAAAATTTAAGAGGGCCAGACACAGTGCCTCATGCCTGCAATCCCAGCATTTTCGGAGGCCAGGGCAGGTGAATCACTTGATCCCAGGAGTTTGAGACCAGCCTGCGCAACATGGCAACACCCCATCTTTACAAAAAAAATTTAAACAATTAGCCAGGCATGGTGACGTGCATCTGCAATCCCAGCTACTCAGGAGGCTGAAGCAGGAGGATTGCTTTAGCCCAGGTGATACAGGCTGCAGTGAGCCATGATTGTGTCACTGCACTCCAGCCTGGGCAACAGAGCAAGACCCTGTTTCAAAAAAAAAAAAGTAACGCAAACAATAATTTAAAATTATTAAGCACCTACTATGAGCCATCAACTCTGCATATATGTTCTAATTTAAGTGCACCATAAGCCAATCAAATAGGTATCATTTTTCTCATTTTGCATTTGATTAAATAAACTAAACCTGAGAAAGTGAGGAGAGTCACTCAAGAGAGACAATGAACGCATAACATGGATTTGAACACAGATCTACTTGACAGCAAAGCAGGTACTTTGTGTATTTGTGCCCTTTGTACCCAGTTAACTAGCCAGACCGATAACATAATGTAAAATGGGCCTCTCCTCTGCCTTTTCCCTTTTCATTTCAGCACGGATCTCTGCTTTTCTGAATCGCTTCTGTGATAACTGTTGCATTATGTTATTTACTATTTTGTTCATAGACATCTATCCAGGCCCCCAGACTACAGCGTAATGCATTGAACATACTGGTGTGGCTTAGGCTGAAGTTCTTGTTCCATTGCTTATTGTCTGTGTGCAAAAATCACTTGAGAAAGTCAATTTACTTTAAGCCTCAGTTTCCTGGTGTGTAATAGTTGGATCAGTATATTCTCCTCCCACTCACAGATTTATACTGAGGACAAAAGTAGGAGACAGATGCACGTATCTGTAATGTGTAATTTTCATTAAAATATACATTTAATTCATTTACTATAATAGTGCTTTATGAACAATACATTTATTTCCTAAAATAATAACACTACATAGATTCAGGGCATTGAGCTTGGTTGGTTTATACACACTATCTTCTGTACAACAACAGTGAAAAGGAAATAAAATATTTCGCACATTGCATAGGAGGAAACTGAAACTTGAATTGTTTAAATAATTTGTCCAGATCCTGTCTTTGTCAATAAAATATTTTCTTTCTCTGTGATAATTTATATTAACTAATGACACAGACACTAACTCCATAGGGGGAGAAAAAAATACAGCACCAAATGGCATTCCATCCTGAAAAGTTTCACAAAAACTGAAGCAGGATATTTCCCTAACCCCTTCCTAAATCTTAGAACACGGCTGCCTTGTTTACTCAGTCTGTCACTCTCAGCTCCTCACAGGAGGGAGTGCAGAGCAAATGAGTCAGGAACTAGAGCATGTGAGCACTGGAAGCAGCCAGCTGTTTTGGTATCAGCAGGATCAAACTGCATTTACTCAGACCCACTACGTTCCACTCCTCATGGGAGGCAGCCCCCAGGTGAAGGGGTGCAGGAGCTGGAGTCAGCACTTCTGGGCGTCTGCAGGAGTGAACTTCATGCAGGCCCCACGGTCACGTCCAGGCAGGGAGGGATTGTGACTCCTGAAGCCCCAGAGCGTGTATTACAGTGCTCTTTCAGCTCTGTCATCCATGGACAGCTTAAGGGACCCTCTGCCTTTTGGTATAAGGCAGATGCCCTCTACCAGCAAGGGCAAAGGGCTAGTGTGATAGCCTTTTGTAACTGCTCTTCTGGCTCCTGAGCTCTTGTCTGGCATCCAGGAAAAAAAATAAATTTGAAAGATGGTAAATGCACGGGATTTTATTGCCAATGAAAGCGACTCTCAGAGGGAAGGAGAGCTGAAAAGGGGATGAGGTGGGCAAGTAATCTTCTCCTGAAGTTTGGGCTTCTGCAGTTGCATTCTTATCTGAAGTTACGCCATCAAGCTGTCCCTCTGAAGTCAAGTCACTTCTCTTTCACATCTAGACATAGTCCCCAACGTCCAGCTGCTTCTACTCTCTGCTGGCTGAATCTGGGATCTTTACAGGCACAGGATAGGGGGTGGGGTGGGCCACAGGTGGTTTAGGAAAAGGCTACATTTGAGCAGAAAAATGGGAATATAAGTTCTCCCTTTGGGCTGCGGATTTCAGGTTTTTCAGCTTGAAGGTGGGGTTTTGTTGGGGACCTGCCCTTTTCTGCCTAGAATTTCTCTGTCTCCTGTCCCTGTCAAAGTCATGTAATTTAATTATAGTACTGTAACACCATGCCAGCATACTGGTTTTCTCTGATATGGGAGAGAGATAAAACATCAACAGTGTCTGAAGCCACGACTGGACAACTTGAAGAATTAGTTACTTGCTGCAGGCCTCAACAAAGGATTTTCATCAGTGCTGCTCAACATTTTGTATCCAGTATTCATTATCTCAAACATAAGCCACAAATATTTATCCTGTTTATTCATTAATTCATCTGCATATGAAATCTCTCCTTAAGGAGGTACTTTTCAAGGACATACTACGAATTTTAATCATAACATTAACTTGGATTTTGTTTGTCTTTACTTGTCACTCATTTATTCATGTATTGAATAAATGTTTATTGAGAATCAATTAATTAATGCAAAATACTTAATTCAAAGACCATAAATAAAGATATGAAACACTGAGGGGTGGTTTATAGACAAGAATTAATCCCCTATTTTTTTTTTTCCGTCTGGTATTCAAGAATCAAAATCACCTTTTCCAAACTCGTGAAGAAATAAATAATGCCAACAATCCCAGCCTCTGAACACAGATCTCAAATCTTATCATATTAGCTATGGTTTGTTATCAGAAGTCCTTGAATCCCTGGTCCATGAATCAGTGACAACTGGGCAGAATCTCCTGGGCAGAGTTTTCAAATTATACATTTTTGTTCCACATTTACACCAAAACATTTTAAATTAGTTTAGGTATCCTTTGTGGTTGTGAACAAAATTAAGAGTTCTTGACGTGGAAACATTCCTTCATTATGAAGCCCTTAGAACATAATCCGGGTGGCCAGGCACAGTGGCTCATACCTGTAATCCCAGCACTTTGGGAGGCCGATGCAGACGGGTCACCTGAGGTCAGGAGTTCAAGACCAGCCTGACTAACATGGTGAAACTCTGTCTCTACTAAAAATACAAAAATTAGCCAGGCATAGTGGCAGGCGCCTATAATCCCAGCTACTTGGGAGGCTGAGGCAGGAGAATCACTTAAACCTGGGAGGCAAAGGTTGTAGTGAGCCGAGATTGCGCCATTGTACTCTAGCCTGGGTGACAGAAAAAAAAAAAAAAAAAAAAAAAAAAAGACAATCTGGGCACAGGATAGACATGATTACTGCCTGAGGATGCAAGGGAAGCCAGGACCTGGAGAAGCCTAGACCCTCAAGGGAATTCAGCAATTGTGTATGGAGAGTTGTTCTTTCTAGGGGAACATTCCTTTACATTTTCTCCTTACGTGAAAAGATTCACTGCATTTAGCAAAAAGAGTATTGGGTATGTTTGGTTATGGGGACGATGTTGAAGAAAAGAAAAAGGTTCAGGAAGATTTCAAGGAGAAAGACTCAAAACTTTCTGGGTGTTGGAAATATGGTTTAAGAACCGTCTTGTCTTACTATCCAGGAAGATTTGGGATTAAAGGTAGGAGACAGGAATGGAGACATTAATCAAGCATTGGTAAATGTTCTAGAGAGGGAAAGAAGGCTACAGAGAGGGATTTCTGTGATTTTGTGTTGGTTACATTGTTTCAGCTTTAGTTTCAACTCAGAGATATACAAAGAGACAAGAGGAAGAGAATGCCCCTGTGTAACAAGACCTGATACATGAGAATTAAAGATTTTGGCAACTTAACTGGTTGGTCTTTCCTATGTTCTGACATCCTAAGCTTCAAAATAGCCAAAATCCATCTTCCCGCTGACATACACACACACACATATACACAGAGAGGGAGGGAAGTGTTGGGAAGGGGTTATGTTTCTTTTTATCATTGACAAATTCAGATAAAATAAATCAATAGAGTGAGTTTATAAATAGTCATACTGAGATGGTGGATATTACTGGTAGACAAGGCTGAGGCATTCTTATTTTGATCATATTTGATTTTACTAAGTAGCTTTCAAGTACTTGTCCATGGAAACCTAAATGTTCAGAGAAGGCATATGGGAAGGAGCTAGGGTTGGGGTTCAGGGGTACTGGGGGGCAGTGAGGGCACCTTGCAACCACAACACAGTTTCCCTTTATTTTGCCTGAATATTAAGAATTTGAATGACATCTTGTTTATAGAGAAAAGTTCTAATTTTTTAAGTATGAGAATCACTGCTTAAAAGAAATATTTTCTTTCCTAAATCTTTCTTAATCAAGTAATGTACAAAATACCCTACAGAAATCTGGTACAAAGCTGTAACTCATTTATACCTTGTTAAGGAAGTCTGAAAACCTCAGCTATGTGCTCTGGATGGGCCAACTCTGTCACCTGGAGCCAAAGTTCACAGAGAAAGTTTCATAACGGTGTGTCCCCAAACACAACCCCTATATCATGATATATTTAGTGTTGTACTCAAAGCCCATTCTGGAGGAAATTACCCAGGGGTCTTGCTTATTATGAAGACACTGACCAACACACTTCAAGGAATTGTTTCCCTACAAGCAACATGTAGAAATGAAAATAATAGGCTGGAATCAGACAGACTCACTACCATGAGCTAGTTCTTGTGAAAGTATTGGACGAGACACATAAACCTGAGAGGAGCGTTTTTCTAATCTGCATAATAAGGATAATGGTCTCCATTTCGTAAGGTGGATGTGAGAATTAAACATACTAGCAGTTAATTAAAGACACAATAAATAATCTGGAGCCCCCTTGAGAACTTAGTGGAGAAGTGAGAAAGATGGTAAAAGACCTCTAATGTTGCAACTATCCCTCGAGAGAATCCTTTCTGGTTAGTTTGAATGGCAGGAAAAGGGAGGGTCCCAATGGCTTTGGGAAGGTGTGTGGGCAAACACAAGGTCAGATGAGGAACTTCTACGTTTCCTTTTGAGTTCTCATTACCAAGCATTCCTGAGACTGAGGACAATATTTGGCAAGTCTCTAGCCTTTGTAAACCCTGAAATACATTTCCTTAGTAAGTAGATATTTTTCCTTAAAAAAAAGGTTAAATTCAAATTTGATTTAAATAGAGAAATTAGTTTAAAAAATCACAAAGTATAAAAGGAAGGGGAATAATTTTCTCCAATTTCTATACAATGCTTTTTACCTAAATGACATCAGAGTTCATATCATGATCAATATGGATTCTAAGAAGAACACAAAACAAGTTGTGATTCAAAAGAGACCCAGATACATAGTAGAAGGCCCAGGGAAGCACAACTGCAAGCTAGTTACCAAGATGGGGCTGCTGTAATTATCTTGCCATTTCATTTACTTAAACACATTTTGCAACAGTAGCTAAGTTTTAAAAAAAAAAAAATCTGGTAGAGGGCTAAAATTAGCAGGGCTCTCTTTAACTGAAGTAATACTAGACAATTGCATCTGAATTTTAATGGCCTGAGAATTCCAAGGTAGCATTTGTGCAAAAACAGATTTTCATTTTCTGCTTTGGATCCCCTTTTGAGACAATTGTCTAACCTGTTCCATAATTTTCTACCACGCAGTTCTCTAGCAAAGAAAAATAATATCTTTGCTTTTCAAAGCCATGGTTACCTCCCCATCACAAATCTGATTGCACAGTATTTTTCGTTTTTATATCTTCTTTCCTTTTTAATTATTATTATTATTATTATTATTAAATTTGTAGAGATGGGGGTCTCACTTGGTTACCCAGGTTGGTCTTAAAGTTTTGGGCTGAAGCAATCCTTCTGCTTCAGCCTCCAAAACTGCTGGAATTAGAGATGTGAGCCATCACACCCAGCCTGCTTTTATATTTTCTGAATCACCCTATTTACTTCAGGCACCAGGTGTGCAGGAATTACATCTTTATTATTTTCTATTATACCCCTAGCGCTTGGTATTTTCTATCAATGTTAGCCATTCTAGTGGTGTTTTGTTAGAATTTCCTTGATGAACGATGATGTTGACACCATTTCCCTTGGATATCCTGTTTGAGAAGTGTCTGTTCAATCCTCTTGCCCATTTTTCCATTCAGCTGTATGTGTTTTCTTACTGATTTTTAGGTAGAAATTCTTAATTTGTTATATATATATAATACATAAAATACATATATAAATTATTCATATATATAAAAACATAAATTATATATAACAGTTTTATCCACTCATCTTTCAAATCATTAAGTGAAAGATTACTTATTATGTATCTAATGTGTACATGCTGAAGACAATGCTAGTGCTAGGGATAAAGAAGGGTTATTTTACAAATTGCAGATATATGTTTATAGGAAAATATGTTGGTAAATTTAGGGATAATAAATAACAACCTGGGAAGTTTTCTGTTTCCAAATAACCTATAATCTCTCACTTAGACGTTATAAATATCAAATGTATTTTATAATGTGAATTGTACTAGTGGAATATTCATCATGATAAATATGAGGAAATGAAGATTTTCACATTTCCTTGGATGTTAAGTAGCTCTAAAAGCCTAAGTTGCAAATATATCTTTTAGATATGTATTGGGGAATACATATTTTCTGGGTAATGGATAAATAATAAACTCTTTCCAAATAAAATTTATGAAGAACAGTTTTTAACACTCAGTTTTTTTATTAAAGATATTTCAAAGCACTTTCCCGCAAATTTTCTTTAATACCACTTTTTATGTTTAGTTAGTTGTTGATTTATCTTGTAAAGTTTAAATGAAATTTAGCTTGTTTGACAGATTAACTATATGATGATTATATGGGCACCACATTAACAGGAATAAATGAATAGTTATTAAGTGATGAATCTGTTTCCTTCTAGATAAAAGAGGGGTATCTAGGAAGAGTAGTACTAGGGATTAAATTTTCTTTCACTGAATACATTAATTAATTCCATAATATTTTAGTCAGTCAATCAATAAAATATTCACTCTACTGATATTATTTATTATCTCAACCTTTGGAGAATCCTGTACTGTACACTAAGTGGGTACAGAAATATAGAAAATAGAGTCTCTCCCCTCTCAGTCCATGTTGTCTAGCATTGGAGATAAGCAATGTAACTGCAATTAAATGTAGAAAAGTGTATGTCATAAGCAGTTTATAGATAAAGGACTATCACCATTGAATAAAGGACTCAAACTCATTGGAAGATGCTTTTTAGTGAAGTTATGGAAGACTGGGACAAACAGAGAGTCAGGGTATAGAATAATCTACCCTGAAGCTCATCAATATGGTAGCATTAGCCACCTGAATACATTTAAATTTCAATTAAAGAAGATAATGTTAAACAGCCAGTTTCTCCCTTGAACTAGCCTCATTTCTTACACTGAATCAATAGCCACAAGTGGCCCATGACTATCACACTGAGTGACACACATGAAGGACATCTCCTTTATCACAGAATGTTCAGTTAAACTAAGCTGCTATAGACACAAGAGCATGAACAACACTCAGGTATAAGACCCGGTATGGAATATATGGAAAAGAGTAAATGTTTCCGTTTATCTGATGTTAGGTTATTTGAAAAGAAATGACTGGAGGCAATCTAGGAAAGATCTTGAGATAAGACCATGAAGGCATCTGAAAATGAGTTTTACTTTGCTAAAAAATTAAACAAGTAGCAAAATTTTCAGAAATATGTATAAACAATGTTGATGTGATAGCAATCAAGAGCAGTTTAAAGAAGGAAAGCCACTTGGGTCTAGTTCAAGAGAGAATTGCTTCATATTTGAACTAGACCAATGGCAGTGGAAATACAGTGAAATCAGGGCTTGTGTGCCTGTCAGCACATATTCATTGAAGAAATATGTATAGAATACGTATTGTAGGCCAGCATTTTCTAGATGAGGGATATAAAATATATTTTTAAAAAATACAAAACATTATTCTTTATAAAGTTTACATTTTAGCAGAATGAGCGGGCTAGATTGTAAATTCTTTCACTGCTTCCATGTATTTCTTATAACAAACCTGGGAGGTGGATATATTGGCTCTCGCTTTATAGATTAGATTAATTACCATATATTCCAAACCTACACAATAGCTATAATAAAGTGATATAGCATAGTTATATCTATGTTATATATTTATACACAGTTGTGCATCACTTAACAACAGGGATACATCATAAAATGCACTGTTAGGTTATTTTGTTGTGTGAACAGCACAGAGTGTGCTGACGCAAACCTAGAGGATATAGCCTATTCTTCTTCTTGCTGTATGAGACAGTCTGTATCTCCTAGGCTACAAACCATATTACTGTACTGAATATTACTGCAATTGAAACACAATGGTAAGTCTTTGTGTATTTAAACATACCTAAACATAGAAAAAAGTACAATACAAATATAGTGTAAAATTGGCAGACTTGTATTGGGCACCTTACCATGAATGAAGCTTGTAGAACTGGAAGTTGCTCTGGGTGAGTCAGTGAGTGAGTGGTGAGTGAATGGAAAAGCCTAGGATACTGGTGTAGACTTTACCAATGCTGCACGCTTAGGCTGCACTAAGTATATTTTACAATTTTTTACTTGTCCACGGTCCATGGCTCACAAGTGTCACCCTAGCACTTTGGGAGGCCAAGGCACGAGGATTACTTGGGGCAAGAGTTGACGACTACCTGGGCAACACAGAAAGACCCCATCTCTACAAAAAAGTAATGGCATGTTGGTGCATGCCTACCATCCTAGCTACTTGGAAGGCTGAGGCTTGAGGATATATTGAGCCCAAGAGTTCCAGGTCAGAGTTAGCTATGATTATGTCACTGCACTCTAGCCTGGACAACAGAGCAAGACCCTGTCTCTAAAACAAAACAATTTTTTTTCTTTAATAATCAAACAGCTTACTGTAACTTTTTTGCTTTATTGACTTTCTAATGTTTTTAACTTTATTCTTTTATAATATGTAGCTTGAAACATACATTGTATAGCTATAAAACAATACTTTCCTTCTTTATACCTTTATAAGTCTTTTCCTATTTTTAAAAACTTTACGTTTTATATTTTTACTTTTTAAACTTTTTTTTTTTGTTAAAAACAAGATACATACATGAGCCTAGGTCAACACAGGGTCCAGATCATTGATATTTTACTGTCTTCCACATCTACAGCTTGTCTCACTGGAAGATCTTTAGAGACAATTACATGCATGGAGCTGCATCTTCTACAATGGCACTGTTTTCTTGAATACCTTCTGAACCACATGCCTGAAACCGTTTTAGAGTTAATGTATTTTATGATAAAAGAAGTATACTCTAAAACAATGGCAAAAAGTACATACATAAACCAGTAAGAGTCATTGTCATCATCCTCATGTACTGTACATAACTGTGTGTGCTATACTTTTATATAGGTGAAGTACAGGAGGTTTGCTCACAGCAGCATCGCCACAAACACATGAACAACATGTTGTGCTGAGATGTTATGATGACTACAATGTCACCAGGCAATAGGAATTTTTCAGCTCCATTATAATCTCATGGAACCACTGTCATATATGTGGTCCATAGTTGACAGAAACACTGTTATGGGATGCAGTGACTGTAATGTGGTTGGCGTTGTTCTAAGTATTTTATGAATTTCATTTAATATTAAACATTCAGTTAATAGTCCTAAAAATCTGATAAAAAGATTTGTCTTTCCATCTTCTTTTAATAAATGAGAAAACATTTTACATTTTTACATAATTTGTCTAAGTTCACTGAATGACTATGTAGTAGAACTAGGATTTAAAACCACACAGTCTAAGTACAAAAGTCACACTCTAATATGTAATACAATGCACACAGGCCTTTTGGTTCCAAAGCTCATACTCGCATTTAGATAGTAATCATACTTAGTGACTTGACTGGCTGTAGAATGTGAGTAAAATGGAGGAATTAAACTCCTATATATTAGATGGTGTCATTCATCTAAGAATGTACAGCAATTATATCTTGAATTCCCACTGTTCCCTGAATAAACCCTCAGTTCACGTTATCATTGCCCTAACCAAATTAATATAATGAAAAGGTCTGATGTCTTCTGTGTGAATTAAGCCTAAAATTAGAGTGCAGAGGGGTAGCAAGAGTAGAAACACTTACTGAAGATCATATAAATGAATGGTCTTTGAGGAAGAACATCTTTTTGCCTGCATTGATTGGAATGGGGGTGTTCAATAACACATGCAGATAATCTCAGCAAGCTTAGGGTCCTTGTGGCTTCCCATAGTCATGCCTAGAATCAACACTCTTCAATTTGCAGTTAAAGGAGACTTTTACTTGAGGAAGTGGATTGGCAGTTTGCTTCTTTGCTGAATGAGTGACTTTTCTAATCAAGGACAAGTGGCTTAAAATTCCAGACCTTTCACTCCAATTCCTAAGGCTTCCCAAGACTAGCAACTCACGTCTGGTGCATGCACACTAGGTCCCTTGTTCAGCTAAACCCCTGCTACTCACAGTCCAGCCCTTTGCTATTTGATACAAGCTGATACATTTCCCAAGCCTGAAGTCTCCATGTCAGCCTCTGTCTTTTCTTCTCTTCCAAGCTACACATTATCAAACTCCAATCACTTAACAGCCTAAGGATAATTAATCCTCTACTTGCCAGCCTCACTACCTTGCCTTTAGTCTCCTTCTTTATTGTGTCTTGCCTGGATTACTCCAAAGGCTTTCTAATCTTGTCTCCAAATTCCCTTCTCCCTGCTACATTGCAATTCATTCTCTACATTGCTCCTGATAAGTCTTTGTAAAATGAAGATCCGATCATGTAAATCCCTTGATTAAAAACCTTTATTAATCCCTATTGATCTTTGATGCTATCCAAGCTTCTTAACATGAATCTACAAGGACCCCAGGATTGAATTCTTTTTTCATCCACTGAGACTCTCCCCCTCCTCTGTGTCCTCTCCTGAACTCTAATGAAGTTATTCTTCCCCAAAAAAGCACACTATGCTGTTTCATACCTCATACCTTTAAAAATAATAATGTGAATTATGTTTTACTTTGTGCATTTTAAGCTTTATTCTCAATATAAAGTTGCTACTCCTTTTTATAATATTAAGAGGCACCTAATGTGGAGCCATAGGAACCAAACCAATCCTTGACATCGTGAAAGATGCTCTCAGCCAGGGCAAGGGCAGAGGGCGATTCTGAAGCAAAATTTTATGCATACCTCTAAGCCCATGACCTGAGATGGAGCTACCGGCAGTCAGGAGTCCTTTGTTGCTTAAGAGTCTATAGGAATTGCTCATCTATTCATTCCTTCTTGCGAAACATCCTTGATGCTAATCACCCGCCACTTCTGAAGGTGAACGCCTGACACCATATTTAACAGAAGGATTCTGTTGGCCATGCCACCCCTCTTTACTCTCCTTTGAGGAAGGCACCATTAGCCACTGTTAAAGTGGTATCCCTGCCAGTGATGGCAAATATCAAGCTCTTTATAGACCAAAACAGGGTCACATGTTGAGGGCAGAGCCAGCAGTAAGAACAGATAGTCAGTTGTCTCTTCTAATGGGTTCACTTACTTTCTTCGTGTACCATCAGAAGAAAAAAGATCAGAAAGGCTGAGTGTGGCCAAGCAAAAAAAGTGTCACAAGGAAAAAAGAGAAACCGACTAATCAGATTGGGTCTAATGTGGCTTTTAAAAGGGGCATTGAGTTGGAAGGGGGGTCCATAAGCAATCATAAAACTGAACCAATGTAGGGGGTACAGTACACCCGGTCTCATCGATGCGAGGAGACATTCATAGATGTCCTTAGTGAGACATTTCAGGCCAAAGAGAATGCCAAAAGAAATAAATTTTTGTCATTTAGTTTTGGATGCCCTGAAGACTACAGAGCCATTCTACAAGCTTCATAGCACGGAATCATGGGTAGTATTTGCAAGGGTGACATTTTCTGGAGCCCACTGCCTCCTGACTGTCTATCATTTTCCCAGTGAGATCGAAGTGCAAATAGTCATTTTCTCCCTCTGATATCAGTATTCTTACCCTAGACTTTTAAGAGATAGGAGCAGTATTGAATATCCCATGGTGCATTCTTTCTGCCCAAAGGCTAACCAAAGAGGAGCCCTCTTTTCTGGGTTGGCTACTTCTTACTGCAAGAAAATTATCTGTTTAAAGGTGGAAGCTTAGAAGGGAGAACAAGGCTTTCTTTGTTGTTCATATTGATGACCCAGCTGTCACTTAACATTACCACCTCATTTAGGAAGAGTCCATCATATTAACTGGATGACTTACTATTTCCCTCAGTTGCACACCTTGAGCTCTTTGATAGATTTGGACTTACAAGTAAAGAACAGAGGAGAGCAGGACTTTTCTGCATACTAGAGGGAGAAAGGAAGTTGGTGCCTGAGGGCAAGGCAGGTAGGGAAGGTAGGAATGAACAGAAAACAGAATGGAAGCAGCAGCAATACACAGTCAGCTTTAGGTGCAGGAATGTGACTCCACCCCATGACTTTTCAAAACTTTGGAGATGATTAAAATCACAAGTTGTTTGGCATGTATAGAGTCCTTGGAAAAATCAGTGAACGCTCTAATCTCTGCACAGATTGATGCCAAGCAAAATGCAGATGCCTTCAATGGACAAAAATGTCTGTGATAAAGAGAAGCATAAAGATGTAAGCTCCTACAGTAGAATAAAAGTTGTGAAAAGGATTTGGGCTTTCATCGGCCTTGGGGTTGGTGGTTTCAGAGCAAATTATACCCAGATCTTTAATATGTTAATATCTCCCAGCGGTCATCTGGGTAACATCAGTTATTTCCATATGCTTAAGTTTTGCTGTAGTCCAAACCATCTCTCGGAGACAGGAAGGGATTTCAGGTCAATGTTCTAGCCTGGCCTGAAGACCACATAGTGAGTGTGCAAGCTGCAGTGCTCATGTGTCATTGCTTGAAAAAAATCTAAAAAGAGCACCAGTAAGAAGTAGCTACTGAGTTGCATCTTAGTCTATTAGGGCTGTTATAAGAAAATACAATAATTTTAAGGGCTTATAAACAACATTTATTTTTCACAGCTCTGGGGCTGGAACATCCAAGATCTAGGTGATGGAAAATGTGGTGTCCGGTGAGGACACCTTCCTCATAGATGGTGCCATTTTGCTGTGTCCTCACATGATGGAAGGGGTAGATGAGCTCCACTGGGCCTATTTACAAGGATACTCATCCAATTTATGAAGTCTCTGCCCTCAGGATCTAATTATCTTCCAAAAGGTCTCATCTACTTAAACTATCACATGACTAATTACAGTTGACCCTTGAATGATATGGGGGTTAGGAGTGCCAACTTCCCAACAGTTGTGTAACTTTTAACTCCCCAAAATCTTAAATACTAACATCCTACCACTGACTGGAAAACTTACTGATAACAAAAACAGTCAATCAACACACATTTTGTATAGTATGTATATATACCATAATAGCATTTTATCTATATCTATGTATATATGTATATATCATATATACCATTTTGTATGATATATACAATATTTTTTCTCTAGCTTACCATAAAGCAAGCTAGAGAAAAATAAAAGTTATTAAGAAAATCATTAGGAAGAAAAAATATATTTACTATTCACTAAGTGGAAGTGGATCATCATAACAGTCATATCTGCACCTTCATGCTGAGTAAGGCTGAGGAGCATGAAAAAAAGAAGGGGTTGTTTCTGCTGTCTCAGAAGTGGCAGAGGTATAAGGGGTGGAGGAAGTGGAAGTAGGAAGGAAGAGAAGCAGAAAAGGCAGGCACAGTCCATGTAATTTTTACAGAAATACATATTATTGTCTTTTTGTGCTTTTTCATTTCTTGAAAAGTGTTTGTATGTGGTACCAATTCTTCATTCATGATTTGCTTTAGTTTTAGTGCCAGTCTCATTGAATGATCCATGCCATAAAAGTGGTACAAAGCAGTGTTGAATAACTGGAACCTTTCCACCAGATTGTCTATTATCAATTTATTTTCTGGCACTGCTTCTTCTATGTCTTCTTCTTCAGCGTCTGACACCGGTTCAGAAGCACTCATCTCCATCAAGTTGTCCTCTGTGAATTTCTCTGGTGTGGTATCCATTAGCTCTTGAATTTCTCCAAGATCCATATCTTGAAACTCTTAACTTTCCAACTGTTTGCCATATCCACCGTCTCTGTCATGATTTTCTCGATTGGCTTGGTCATAAATCCTGTGAAGTCATGCACAACATCTGGACACAGTTTTCTCCAGCAGAAATTTTTCCAGCAGAAGTTTTTCCAGCAGAAATTGTTTTGGGCTTGATGGCTCTCATGGCTTTCTCTAATAGTCGTGATGGCATCTTGAAGAGTGTAATTCTTCCAGACTTTCATGATGTGCTTTCTATCAGTGTTCTCTTCTGTAGTGTTGGCAATCCTTTTCAAAGAGTAACTTGTATAATGAGCCTTAAAGGTACATGTAAGCCCCAGATCTAGAGGCTAAATTCGAGACATTGTGTTTAGGGGCAAGTAGACTAGTTTCATGCGTTTGCTGTTGAACTCATGAGATTCCTGTTGGTCAGGGGCATTGTCCAGTATTAAAAAAAAACTTTACTGGCCAAGAACCTCACTGGCAAGGTACTTTCTTGCATCAGGGACAAGGTTTCTAAGTAACCAATTTAGGGAAAAAAAAAAAAAGAATTATTGTTCAGGCCTTGCTGCACAACAAAAGACTCCAAGTTAGTGTTTATTTTTTCTCTTGAAAGCTCAGGGGTTGCAGCTTTATAGATAAGAGAAGTCCTGATCATGAACCTAGCTGCATTGGCACAAAAGAATAGCATTAGCCAATCCATTTCTGCTTTAAGAATCCTAGTGCTTGCATTTTTTTTCTTTACTAATAAATGTTATTTGTGGCATTTTTTTTTTCCACATGGAGCACTTCTGTCTACGTTAAAACCCTGTTCAAGTAGTTATCTTTTCTCCTTAATCATTTTCTTCATGGTGTCTGAAAACTTTTCTGCTGCCTCTCAATTAGTAGAACCTGCTTCTCCTATTGCCTTGACATTTTTTAAAGGCAAATCTCTTTCTGAAATTATCAAACCATCCTTTACTGGCATTAAATTCTCTGGCTTTAGATCCTCATCTTCCTTTTGCTTGAAATTGTCATATAATGAATTCACTTTTTCTCAAATCATATTAGAGTCTACAGGTACGCCTTATAGCAATCTTGCAGCTATACAAAAGCTGCATTTTCAACATGAAATAGAAAGGTATTTCACAAAAAGTGCAAGATTTCTCTTACCTCCTGATGTAGTTGCAGTGACAGCTTCAAGAATTTCTTTCTTTTCTTTTTTTCTAACAAATCCTTATGCCAGATTCAGGTATCTGGAAATGGTGGGTGGCCACAGCTGCAGATCTCAGTCTCCAGTACACATGGAGTATTTGTTTTTATAATGTTATAACTTTTCTCTGCTTCTTCAGAGTACTTCCAGCATTACTAATGACACTTTGTATAGGTCGCATGGTGTTCTTCAAGGCTTACAGTATTGCACCAAACACAATGCAAGTAGGCAAAACCTTAAGAGAATCACCTTTTACTGTATACACAATTTACTGAAGAGAGAAACTGCTCCAGCAGAGATGAATAGCCTCTCATGGCATTTTTATCTCACACTGGAACAGTTGAACTCACCACAATACAAACAGTAGGTAGCTCCGAAATTATTAAAGCGGGACAGCATGTTCTACAGCTTAGTTTACGTAGTTATAATATGATACTGCAGCTTTATGTTTGTTTACATTTCTGTCGATGCCACCATCTACCGTCTGTGCTTGTGTGCCTAAGTTTTGATACATTTTAACTTTTGATAATAGATTTGTATATACAATATAGCAGTGACTGATAGAATAGTTATCTATGTATATTCTACGCACTCATAGCATACTTGTTTCTTACTTTTGTGGTATTTCTACTCTCTGCAGTTAATCTGTGAATTTTTTCAAACTGCCACAAATATCCAAACATTTTTTCCATACATTTATTGAAAAGATCTGTAGGTAAGTGGACTCACATAGTTCAAATCCATGTTGTTCAAGGGTCAACTGCACTTTTAACATATAAATTTAGGGGGAGAGACAGACACAAACATTCTATGATAGCAAGTCTTAATCTCTCAGTTCTTGAGAAATATCAAAAGTAGTGCATTTTGCTATTCTGGCTTTCCAAGGATGTTGAAAAAGTTGTCATACAGGGTCAAATGCGAACCTACATTTTAACCAAAAATAAAGCATTTGGGACCCAGAGTTTTCCCATATGGGAGGCAGTGTGGTGTAATGGAAAGAACTTAAGCATCTGATCATGAGTCATCCTGTTCTTTACTCTGCGCAGAGCCTCTTGGCAGCTAGGGAGATGGATGAAGATCCAGGACCATACATTGTTCCTTTTCTCTTGCCTTCCCTCCTATGCTCCACTCCCACTGGCATGATTCTGTATTTCCATCTGTTCACTGTTGTCATCAAAATTTCCAATTACAGCTTCATTGGAGTACCTGAATTCTCCTCTCCTACTGATAGAAATTCTCGCTGTGGGACTGGCTAAGTCGCTTTGCCTTTCAGACCTCAGATTTCTCATATATAAAATGGAGGTTTTAGAACAGATGGTTTCAAACATTCTTTCTAGCCTTATGATGTTATGAATAAAGATTCCTATTCCTCAAAATCCATTCCCTTTAGAGCTTTGATTTTCGAGGATTTCAGTAGGAGAGGTTTTGCTCCATAATCAGCATGCCATGGGCTCAGATTTCTCATGTGTAGTTTTGAATTGTTTTCAAATGATCAGAAAGAGAAATGCTGTGGTGTATTTATAAACTAATGACTAATGTGACATTAAACACTAAAAATGCAATGCCATGCTAGATGTGATGGCTGAATATTCATTAGACAGAACATTTTTATGTCAAAATTAAACCAGTAAAGATGTTCAAAATGCTTTAATTTGTGACTGATTTTAACCACAAATTACTGTTGCAAAACTTGGTTGAACAATTCCTAAGTCCTTTCTCTGACGTGATTTATTTTTTAAAGTAGTAAACATACATACAAACAATCTAAAGTTAATAGACCTGTTTCTTTTTCAAGAAGAGAACTTTCAAAGAACCACTCTCCTCTTCACACAATTTTGCTCATCTAAATCTGTTTCTCTTTGATTTTAGACTGTGAAAATTCAGCACCAAACTGAGTACTATGGCCTTTATGATGTGATGAAGTTCTTGTAAATATATGATAACTTTCTAGGATATATGTACAAAGGGAAAGAACAATGATTAATCATTCAGTATATACCTAGGACAGCAACAGGCTCACAGGCATTCACTGAAAGAAAGCTTGTGAAGGGGATGAACAAATGGCTGCACAGTAAGGGTAACTGCAGATCTTCTCCCATTTAATGCTCAGCACAGTCCTCCAGGATAGCCACTGCAGTACCCACGCTATGATTACGTTTTTAGAAAAAGTATCTGATACAGTTTGGTTATTTGTTCCCAAATCTCAAATGCAAATGTAATTCCCAATGTTAGAGGTGGGGCCTTGTGGGAGGTGTTTTGATCATGGGGGTGGGTCTCTCACGAATGGCTTGAGCCATCCCTCTGCTGATAAGTGAACTCTGCTCTGAGTTCACACAAGATCTGGTCCTTTAAAAGTCTGTGGAACCTCCCCTACCATTCTCTGCCTCTTTCCCTTTCTTGCTTCTGCTCTGCCATGTAAGACGCCTATTCCCACTTTGCATTCTGCCATGAATAAAAACTCTTCGAGGCCTCCCCAGAAGTTGAGGGGATGCCAGTGACATGCCTGCATAGCCTGCATAACCGTGAGCCAATTAAATATGTTCTTTATAAATGATCCAGTCTCAAGTATTTCTTTGTAGAATGCAAAAAGACCTAACACAGTATCCAAGGTTCCAGAGCTTGTAAGTGAAAGAGTAAAAATTTAAATGAACAGAAAGCTCATTTTTGAGAGAAAATGAATATAACTTAAAAATGCTTTCTCATGACATAAATGTAACTGTATTATTGGATTTACATTTACTCAACTGGGGGAATCACATGCCTAGAGATAATACGATAGCATATAAAGGATACAGTGTTTAGAATGACAGGGGTAAATTTAGCTTCTGCTATTTGGTAGTTGCACAACTTTAGGTGAGTTCCTTGACACCAAGGCTTAGTTTCCTTACATGCAGTAGAAAGCTCATATTACGTAGAAAGGCTAAGGATTAGAGAGAATATGTACCAAGTGTCCCCATATATCAGATATGTCCTGATGTTCAACAAATGGCAGATATATTACTACTACAGGTGCTGATTAAATAGTTCATGAACAGTAGCCTTGATTATACAAACAATTGAACAGCTCAGTATCTTTTCAACTTCTAAAAAAGTGAAAAAACACACAAAACATTTTGAAATGTCTAATGAGCAAATGGAAACAGAAAGTTTCAGCACTAAAAAGTCATTGCTGTAACAGAGGTAAGCACTAGTGTGAGCTGTCTATAGTATTACTGGCTTCACTCCTAATTTTGTTTGGGACAAAGGTCTTAGCAATGCTTAATCAGTTAAACTCCTAAAAGAAAAGAGATTTTGCTTGAGCTTTATTCATTCATCCTTTTCTTACCACTGAAGTGAAGTTCCTTGTAGCTCTAAGGAAATATACACACAGTCTCTGAGCCTCCCAAGTGACCTCTGTTTTGTGCTTACCAGTCAGCAAGTGAATAACATAACTCACCTTTTTGGTTTCTGTATCAGCAGCTCTTTCAATTACAACACTGGTATGTTAGGCCTGCCTGTATGGCTGTGTGTCGTTACTAATGGCGTTTTCTCTGCTTACCTTGCAGAAACGGAAAGCTGTTCTGGTTTCATTTCTTACAGTGTAGCTAGTTAGCCTTCAGTCTTTCTTCATACATATAAACACTAAAATATGACTGCTTGATGGTGTTGCCAATCCAAATGTTATAACTGGTATGAACGTGTAGACTGATTCTATTTAAAAGCAGATAAAAAAAGTTAAACTATTTTGCCTGGTACTTGAGGGAGACAGATGCTGGGTCAGGGAGGGGAAAGCAACATGTTTATGGAGAGTAGCAGACACATTTTTACCCAGGACCAAGATCCTGGGTAAAAATTTTAGTTAAGTATGCTACCATCATCTTCCTTGTCATAGTCATAACAATAATACTAATAAATATAATAAGAAACAAGGCTTGGTGCGGTGGCTCATGCCTGTAATCCCAGCGCTTTGGGAGGCTGAGGCAGGCAGATTGCAAGGTCAGGAGATCAACACCATCATGGTCAACATGGTGAAACCCCGTCTCTACTAAAATTACAAAAATTAACTGGGTGTGGTGGTGTGCACCTGTAGTCCCAGCTACTCGGGAGGCTGAGGCAAGAGAATAACTTGAACCCGGGAGGCGGAGATTGCAGTGAGCTGAGATGGTGCCACTGCACTCCAGCCTGGGTGACAGAGTGAGACTCCATCTCAAACAAACAAACAAAAGAGAATTTCGTTCTTTTTTTAACAGGCTTCCCCTTTACGTAGGTACTGTACTTGCCATTTTAGTGTTTTGTATCATCTGAACTTTACAACAATATTACGAGAAACATATTATTGTCTTCTTTTGGGATCAAAAATCGAGTCTTGGATGATTATATTATAAGATAGTTCTCTCAAGTCACAAGTTACAGAACTGTGATTCACACATGGGAGGTCTAACCCCAAATTCATGCTCGTTTTATATGTCACTGTATTCCCATTAAAACCCTACACCTGTAATCATGTTCAAGTCACACATACTTTATGAACCTCTGTTTCCTTATCTGTATAGTGGACATAATCCTAATAACTAGGTCACACAATTATTGGAAGATCAACTATGATAATATGTAAAAATATGCATTATCTTTTATAGCATGCTATGTAATGGTTGGATTATTATCTCTCCTTGCAAGGGGTACTATACTACTGTCATTTTCACAGCAACAATATCAAAAGCAGTATCTCCTCGACTGAGACACAAAAAGTAAAAGAAATTCAAATTGGGTCTATCTGCGAGATAGGTGACCTGTTTTCTATCAAGTTTGCCCTCAATGTTCCTTTACGTTCCTCTGTTACTTAATACAAGCCTCAGATTGGTGATTCCCCATGGAAGACACCTAACGAAGAGAAAGTCCTTAATGTTAAGACTGCCATGGATGAAAACACACTAGAGAGTAAGTCTTAGAAACTGAGCATTTTTCCTGATTTTATGCTAAACTTTTCAACAAAGGGATCTCAGAAGCATCTCTATAACGTGTTGAGAGGAGTAGAAGAGTCAGTTTAGAAAAGACGCAATTAAACTCATTGCAAAGACATCTGAGGCAGACAAAGAGTGATCCTATTGCATATGCTCCATTTCCCGCAGTCTTCTCTGCAAGTTTTATTTTTTCTTAATTTCCATAGGTTATTGGGGAACAGGTGGTGTTTGATTACATGAGTAAGTTCCGCAGTAGAGATTTTAAGTCTGTTTCTCAACTCGAATCTGACCATTGTGTACTCTATTTGGTGACGCTGAAACCAGCTCTCTTCAACCAATTTTATTTTTTTATTTTTTGCCAGCAGCTCCCTGTTAAGCTGTGCCAGCAGTGGGTGCTAGGGGGAGACCACAATATTAGAGGGGAAATTAGAGGGGAAGAAAGGGACTGGAAGAGACTTGCTTCTTCCTGCCCGCTCTCTGCTCCTGCACAAACTCTAGGTACTTTGCACATTGTCGGCTGCAATTTCCTCCCAGAACAGCAGCTAAATCCAGTCTGCAGTTTTGTCAACACTTGCAGAAACAGCTTTGACCTGCCCCCTTCATATACGCCAGCATTAGCAACTCAGAGCGTTTTCCTCAGCGCTCAGGGTTCTGGCCTCAGCGGAGTCATCCTTTGAGCCCAGAGACCTGAACCCTAGCAGAGCAGTGCTCCATCCACCAAGGTCTGAGTTTCAGCTCCATACTGCCCCTCCTCCAAGCTTTTAAGGATCCATAATTTCCAATTTCTCCTTTCCCTTTCTGTAGTTGCTACCTCTGTAATACTTAGCATTTTCCTCTTACCTGTTCAGTTATCTCATTAACAATTGTATGCCTAGTTAACGATTTTTTAATACTGAGTATTCTCTGCTCCAAAAATTGGTGTGGGTTTATCTTCTGCCGCTGCCCTGTGTATATATCCTCCTACCTGACATTTAAGTCACATAACAAAACGGACGGGTGTGACCTTTGGCAGGGAGTGAGAACATTAAATTCTGATGGCTGAAGAGACTGTGAGTCTTGTCTGGGAAATGGGAGAAGACGGTCATTTATTGAGAAGTTGCTATGTGCAAGCACTGTGCTAATCATTTTATACACATTATCTCTAAAACCTCACAATAAAATTTAATTAATAATTTGAAAATACTCAATATTTTTATGAATGAGGTTTGAAGAGGTTGAATTATTTACCCAAGGCTATACCAGGGGCAAAATTGATATTCAAATTCATGTTTTATTAATGATGTGGTCTAGTCTCAATTAACAAAGATACAGGTAAACCTCCAAGGTACATTCAGTTTTGTTGCTGTTCTTCAGAGGAGAGAGGGAGAGAGGCAAAACTTTTTTTTAAATATAGGAGCAAAGATTGTTTATGTACATTGGTTTGTTTGCTCAGAAACAATCAAAACAGATAAAGTCCTAGGCTGGGATTTCCAATGAGCCTGCTGTAATTATTCTCTTAATGGGAATTGGTCATAGCATCGAAAATACCAATTATCCAACTCCCTATCACCTTCTACCATAAACCCCTAGGAAAAATTTAAAAACTACTATTTTTTTAAAAGCAGGTAAGTACGTATAATGTCTGCCTACTCCTGGACTGTCCTATGCCCCAAATCTGTGTCCCTGGAATGTCTAAGAGTCTCATATTTATTTTCATTAACACTCAGGAGTGCAGGTCATGAATATTACAAATGAGCTAAATTTGTGGTTTTTTTAATCAATGCAGCCATCCACTTAGTAAACCTACTGTCAGGGAAACCCTGTCTAGGGATCAGGCATTTTTCTATCACTGGGGCTCCACAGATGACTGGGATATGGCCAGTGTCCACAAGGAATTCCTAGTTTATTGACAGGTATGCATCTAAAGACAGACAATTATGGTACAGAGTAAGAAGTATAACATCAGAGGGAACTAGAGAAAACAACGGAAGCACAGGGCAGAGCTTCCTAGATGATGGGGTATAGTACACAGGTAGGATGCCGCTGCGTCACAATGGGCTCAGCTACTAATCCTCTTAGCTCTTGAGGTGAGTAGCTAGTACTTGGAATGGCCAGAGCCGCAGCTGGTCACCCCCAGCTAGAAGCTGCATTCTATTGGAACCATGTATTGTAATAACACTTTGCCTGTGTGTCACGATGTAGAAAATCTTGAAAGGCCTTGATATACTAAAGGAAATGGCCAACTCCAGGGAAGAGGGCATTTATAGAAAATGTGATATTGTGGCTGGATATTAGCATCTGATTAGAGGTTATATATCAGGGCATTCAACACAGAGAGTACACCTCGTGTAGAACATACACATACGAAAGCAAGAGTCATATTCTACAAACTATGGTAAGCCTGAGCAATAGGGAAAAGTTGGAGAAGAGGTAGACAACAAACCCAAAGAGGTAGGAAAGAACTTGATCCTGATACCAAATTCAGATTTGTGTTCTCTGCCATAAGATCAGACAATGTTCAGTATCTTAATCTTTTTAAAAAATATTTCAAACGAATTTTGGACCTACACAAAAGTAACAAATATATTACAGTATGTTCTGTTTTTCTCTATTTCTTCTCATGTTAATGTCTTATCTAACCACAGGACAATAATCAAGAATGAGATACTATCATTGGTACAATATTATTAAATTACAGGTCTTTTCCAAAATTCACTAGTTTTTCCAGTAATGCCTTTTTCTCTGTTACAGGATTTTGTTGAGGATCTCACATTGTATTTAGTTATTTTTCCTTCATTTCTTCCAGTCTATAACAGACTCTTGGTCTCTCATTGTCTTTTATAATATTGACACTTTTGAAAAATACTGATAAGTCATTTCACGGAATGATTCTCAACTGGATTTGTCTGATGTTTTTTGAAGTGAAGCTATAATATTTTGCCAAAAATAATGGCGTGCCCTTTTCATATTAGGAGGTTTATGACATTATTATATTTTATTACTGGTGATGTTAACCTTGATCACCTGGTTAAATTGGTATCTTCTGAATTTCTCCAGTGTAAAGTTACTGTTTGTTGTTGTTGTTGCTCTTGAGTTAGTAAATATCATGGAGAAATAGTGTGGGATGATGAAAATTCTATTTCTACTCCAACTTTCATCCAAGAATTTTATTATCTACTGGTAGAGTTTTTCTACAACATTTGTTAGGGTTGTTTACCTAATGCTGACTCACTTCTCTTCTTTCCTTTTTTCTGCATTTTTGGTAAGAATTCTATTGTGAAGAAAAGCTGAGCAGGACCATAACGTTATTTTATACAATAATAACATCTTATAGACAAATAACACATCAGAGGCTGGATTGGAAGTGGTGATTGAGGAGGTGTGCACTTTACTGACCGACTTTGAGCAAAGGAAGAGAAAAAGCAAGGCATTAGGAAGCCTTTTGCCCTGTGCAGGTGAGGCTGAGACTCAGGAAAAGGGACAAGTCTAGGGAAGTATTCCCTGATCATTAAAAGGCAGATGCATTCAAAGCTCTAAACTCTTTTTTTTTTCATAAATGTTTTTTCCAATGAAAAATGGGGATTATAATATCTGTTGTAGTTATCCTGAGAAGCAGACCAAAGGGAGAACAGATGAGCAAATGGTCCCAAATGTAGAATCCGTATAAACACCCAGTGTTATATTGCTTGCCAGTTTCATCCTGCTGACTGCCCGTAGTGTACAGGATAAAATAGAAATACACGCAGGCAGGAACCTTCTGATCTGACTCTTGCCCACCCTTGCAGCCTCATCTCTTGTCAGGCCTTTCCATTTTAGATCCTATGCTCGAAGCCATATCAAACAGCTGACAGTCCCTTCGATATGCTATGACTTTTCACACTTCATGCCTTCACAAAATTTGTCTTTTGGGACCATGTCTTCCCATCCTCCCACCAACCTAACCACATCCTCTGGTTGACTCCTACACATTCCTTGAAATCTAAAGCATCTGTCTCCTCCAAAGCTCTCCTGAAACTCTCAGGCAGCCATGAATGAAACGTGTATGTACTTCTGCTATTGTATTAAATACTCTATATTACAATCATTTCATATTTCATATAATTTAATATATGAGAATGGGTGAGGTGTAATACCAATTGGTGGCTTATGCACCAGCATTTTACTGTGTTCTTTTATTTCTGTCTCCAATGAGGTGGCTACTATTGTTTTTACTCACTTTATAGAGTATAAAACAAGCTTAGAAATAAGAGGCAACTCGCCTAGGGTTACCAAAGTGGCAAGTGGCGTCCCAGGTATCTGGGTAGACAGGCCCCGTATCAAACCACTATACTCTCCTACTCCTGGCTCTGATTCTTAAACTTCTGAAGGCACAGACAGATTTGTTTTGTTTTGTTTTTTTATTTTGTTTTGTGTCTTGACCCTCAGTTCACTGCATGAGCTGAGGAGCTGACAAGTAATAAAAGGGACTGGGATTTCTGGTTTAACCTTTAGGGAGCTGAATGTGGGAGCAGGCGC
The DNA here is from genome assembly GCF_001604975.1 of Cebus imitator. Lineage (NCBI taxonomy): Eukaryota > Metazoa > Chordata > Mammalia > Primates > Cebidae > Cebus > Cebus imitator. The sequence continues at coordinate 711,342 of NW_016107893.1, read as the reverse complement.
TTGGCCTTGCCATCTACCCTTACTACACAACCCACTGCTCCTCATCAGTGTCCCAAACCATCATAAAACCCCCTCTAAGAAAAGATGCTGGGAACATGTGCTTACAGTCCCTCAGTTCACTTTCTCCACATGTTGTCTTCGGGTCCATCCTGCCTGGCTTTGTTTTGTGCACGCAGCTGAGCAGGCCACATGTGTGGAAAAGGCTTGTGATTGGAGTGAGTGAGGTGTCAGAACAAGAGGAGCTTTGTTCTAGGGACTCAGAGCTGTTATTTTCAGCTCGAGGCACTCAGAACTGCTGTTTTCAAGCCTTCATCCTGCCTCACACTTTGCACTTGCTTTAATTGTGACCAATTTGGAAGTGCTATTTGCATCTGATGGAATAAAATATGTACAGCTGTAGAAATAACAAAAAATGAAAACTCATTCTGAGTGGAGGTGGCGGGACCTTCATCAATTGTTACTGAGTACTTAAAATGAAAATGTTGCCTTTCCTATCAAATAGCACTGAGATTTCCCATAGTGCAGTTTTCTTTCCTCACGCATATGTATGCAATAGATACCTTCAGATATACTTCTCCCCACACTTTTGTTGGAGTTACAAATGCAGAGGTGGACCTTCAAGACAGCCTTTCATTAGCTCTAAAACTACTGGGCTAATAGCACATCTTAAGTCATTATAAGATATAATTATCACTGAATTTAAAAGACACAAAACACCAAAACATTTCTTCTTAGAATTAAGATTCAAGCTAAATACTACTTCTTCTACCCATTATGCAGGATCAGTGCTTTGTATCTGGTAGCTATTCAAGCACTATTTCCTAAGTCACTTGAAGGAGAGCCCAAACAATAAAATGTGAGAGGTCAGAAGGGAAGGGGAGGAAAAGTCATAGGACATGTATTTGGCCTCTAATACTTGCTGGATAATGTGCTTAACCCTCACAAAAACCTAAAGTGGCTTTTTATTTTCACGTTATCAATAATGAGAACTCAAATGTAAAGAAACCAGTCTGTAAAGATTTTACAATTTTCTCTCCTTGTTAATGAAGGTCAGAAAACAGACGACGTCCTACTGCCCCTGTTCCCATGTGCATCACATGGAAGCAGCCTCAAGTTGTTATTAAGGATTCCAGAGTTGGACCACTTGGGCCCGAGTTCTGATTCTACCATTTGCTAGCCATATAGCTCTGGGCAAGTTAACTAAATTCTCTGGGCCTCAGTTTCCCCATGTGGAACACTGGATTAATAAAAATATTCATTTCATAGGGCTCTTGTGAGAACAAAATGAAATAAAAATGAAGTCTTTAGAAAAGTGTCTGGATATAGGCAGTACTTAATAACAGCACTAATAGCCATATGTTGGGAAAAAAAACAAGACACAAGATTGGAATTTGTGTCTGATCCACATTGAACTCCTCTTTTCCCCACTTCATCAAGTAGCTTCCTCAAAATAGACCCTATAGGTATTCACACTATCTTAAATTGCCTGTCCTTCTTTCCTTCCCTCCATCCTTCCTAACTCTTTTTCTTCTGTCGCTCCTTCCCAAACACATGGATAGGTACTCTTCTATGGACACATTGAGTTACTTGCATTTTCAGAAACATTTTTAGAAACCAGTGCGCCTTTCTGATTCTAGTACTTTGCAAACACTGCTGCTTCTGACTTAGTTTTTCTGCATCATGGGCCCAAATTTTGGATCACCTATGTTCCTCCTACATTCATCTTAGCCTCAATGTCACTTTTTCCAAAAAGCCTTGTTCGATGCTATTGTTATCAATAGCAATTCACTCCACCCTCACATCTTTCAAGACTTGAATGATTTGTGCTTCCCTGACCTTGATGGTTTTGAGTATTGGTTTTTCAATGAGCTTGTTTAGCATGTCTAGTCCTTCTTGGTACAGGCCTAAGCTTGTTCTTTTTCATTTCTCTGAATTTTCTTGCTTGCCTCTAGGAAAGACCTCCATTCCTTTTTGTTTCAATGACAGGCCCTCAAAATTAAACTACAGATGTGAAATTCTATCTTGACTTGAATCCATCAATACCAATAAAGATAAACTCTTCAAAAATATCAAGTAAAGGGTATAAACAGACAGAAATCGACAGAAGAGTCCCATTTGCCTCTCCTCTGACCTTTAGGTGGATTACTTGAATGGTTTTCTGTTCTATGTGTCTGTGTGAGGGCAGGTATTACCTATATATTTTCCATACTTGCATTCCCCAGATGGGAGGTCAATGCCTACTAGTAGGTTGTAATTAATAAGTATTTGCTAAATAAATAAATTGAATGTGTTAATTAAATAATGAGTAACAAATGAATAAACTTGTTTTCCTTCTTCCAGTTTTGCTTTTTTTTTTTTCTAATTTATTGCTTATAATGTCTTCTGAAATGATCTCTCAAATTTATACCACATTTTCTTTCAAAAATTTCAGTTCTTTTTCAGTACCTTCAAGGTGAAGTCGCAGCATTCAACCAACTGGGATCATCATGATGTGTCCCCTGAATCAATTTTTTATCTTTCTTTGTTCAGTTCTTCAAACATTATTCTCCAGTTGTATTGAATTGTTTTCAGTTTTAGAAGTGTTTTCAGAAATTAACACTTTCTTCTTATTCCGGTACTTCACAGATGCTGCTGCTTCTAACTTAGTCATACTGCTGCCATATGTCCACATTTGTCTGGACATGTCTTCGTCCTTTAGCTCTTGGCCTAGGTGTTACCTCCTCCAAGAAGCCTTGCTGACTTGCCCAAAAACTTGTCAAAGGGTTTCTCCAGTGGTTTTCACAGACTGCATTACAAAGGCATCTTTGAGTATTTGTCTCTCTGACTGAATAAATAAAATTTCATTACACTTCATTTATTCCTTTCTTTGAAAAATTGTCTATTGCCTTATTGTTTTGTGAATACATTTATTCTCTTCTACAAAATGTTTAACAAGGACAGGATTTTCATCTTTTTAACCCTCTCATGACTAATTAGTCATGATTTCATAGTTGTAGTGTAATAACTATCTCAGTTTTTTGATGTATGTGAAGGATGGCTATTAGTAGTGTGTTGAACAAGTAGAATGACTCTTCATTCAGACTTTATCCAGGGACTATTGTGCGCCAAGCACTCTGCTAGGTGAGAACAATATAAAAGATCAGCAAGTACTCTACCCTGTAGGATATTACATTCTAGTGAAGGAGAGACACACTAGTCACTACATATAGCACAATATAATTAAAAGTTGTGGTTAGAGCTATAAAATAAACTCATCAGTTTGGAGAATCAGAAGACAGAAGCAAAGGCTATGAGAATAGTTAGTTGTAAGGCTACTGGTGAAGTCCAGATGAGAGTGTGAAACAATTGACATAATTTCTGTTAGTAAAAATGAAATGAAGTAGTAGAACTCAAGTGGTGATTCATAGGGAGATTATTTGGATTTGGTTATAGATTGCATGTGAGGTGGTGAGCCTAAAGGAATCATCAAGACTGACTCCTAGGTTTCTGGATTGTCCGGTTGCAGGGATGGGTGAGCCTTTCGCTAGGCTAGAGACCATGAAGGAGAGCTCACTATTCTTATCAGGAAGAATAAAGAGTTCACATTTGAACATTTAGAGCTTGAGATTTCTCTGAAGAATCCAAAGAGTAAAACAAGGCGATTTGATTTATAAGACTAAATGTCAGAAGAGAAAAGACTGCATTTTGTAAACACATTTGAGAATTGTTGGCATAGAGATCAACATTGAAGCCATTGTCTGCATAAAATTGTGAAGGAAAAGAGACAAGAGAGAGAAGAGAAAGGAGCTTAAAATGAGAGTTAGGGGTTAACAGCTGCTTAAGACAAAACCCTTGGGGATCATCTTTGATTTCTCCATCAGGAAGTCCTGTCTGCTCTAACTCGAAAACATGCTGACTAGCATAACTTTTCACCATTTTCTCATCCACCTTCATCATCTAACTGATCTCTCTGCTTCTATGAAATCACCAATAGTTCATTTCTTACAAAGAAGCCAGAATCATCTTTAAAAAAAAAAAAAAAAGATGTGATCAACCCATTTTCTTTTTGAAATTTTTGAATTTCTTCCCAATCTCCTTAGCCTAGATGTAAACTTCTGACCGTGGTCTTCAAGGCTTACTTGATTTGGCTCTCTGCTATTTCACACTGATCTCATCCTTATTCACAATGGTCCAGTGATACTGGCCTCCTTGCGTTAAGTCAAATACAGCAACTTGTATTTTTAAATTCCATTTTCCAAACTCCCGTTTGGCATTCTGTCTGCTGGAAATTGTCTTCCCCACATCTTCTCATTGGATGGCTTCTTTTGGTGTCTGCTCAAATGTCATCTGAAAAAGGTTTTTTGATCCTTTATCTAATAAACAGCAACACACACCCTTCAGCCAATTTACCCCCTTTAGTTTCTACATGGCATTTTATTTTACTGTCAATAATTACATTAACTTCTTAAAATTCATTTTCATAGTTTGTGTCCTCCACTAGACTGTGAGCACATGAAAATCGGTGCTCATTGTAACTGCCTCATTCTTTACTGTTTCCCTAGCACCAAAAACAGTGGCTGGAGTAAATCATCTTTCAAAAGTCAATGACTGAAGGAGTGAATAAGATCAAATCTGACAATACATGGGAGTACAAAGACAAAGCAGAGGGAATTCAGAGGACTAGGATTACTCCTAAATTCACCACTGTTCCTCTGAGTGATGCTAAGGGTGTCACTCCATCCTCTTGAGATTTCATTTTCTTATCTCCAAAATAAGGGGTCAGCTTGTTTAACCTCTGATTTTGTGAGTGCCATTCTCTCAGTACTCAATATCCAAATTGCCTTCATTCATTGGAAGAGAAGGCTAAAAAGCTGAAGAGCCATTGATTGGTGCATAAAATGGCAGACACTTTTCATCACTGCTTATCCCTTTGTTATAAATAACACAGCTCTCAAGTAAGGCCAGATCCCACCTTCTGTGAACCACTCACCTATCTCTTCCGCTCTTTAAAGTACATTTATGCCACCATTACAGTCCTAGATGATTTTGTATATGGCTCTGTATTGCCTATACAATTGAATGTGGTGCTTTCATATATTTTATGTTGTTAGTTAGTGGCCTTTTGTTTCAGCCCAAAAAAGTCTTTGTAGCAATTCCTGTAAAGTAGGCCTAGTGGTAATGAATTCCCTTAGCTTTTGTTTGTCACTTATATATGAAATCAAAAACAAACTCATAGATGCAGAGAGTAGAATGGTGGCTACCAGAGGCTGGAGATTGGAAGGAATGATGACATGTTGGTCAAAGGGTAAAAAATCTCAGACAGGAGAAATATTTCTTTTTTGAGATCTATTGCACAGCATGGTGAATATATTTGATAATAGTGCATTGTACATTTTAAAGTTTCTACGAGTAAATTTCAATGTTCTCACCACAAAAGACAAAGAATATCTGAAGTGCTAGATATGTTAATTAGCTTGATTTAATTATCCCACATTGTAGTCATAAATCATAACATCACTTGTACCCCATAAATATAATTTATCAATTTATAGTCAAATTCTTTAAATGTACATTTTCAGGATTATAAATACTTTTTTGTGTTTCTTCATCATCAGCATCATCATCATTACCATCATCATCACAGAAACTAATATTCAGTGAAGGCTTCTTATATGCCAATTGCCCTACTTAATGTTTTATAAGTGTAATAGAACATTATCCTTCCCTCAATTCCATAGGGAAAGCTGTAAACCACATTTCATGAGAGATTCCTAAAACTTAGAAAGTTTTAGTGACTTGACTAACGTCACACAGCAAGTGAGTAGTGAAGTAAGTATTCAAACCCAGATCTATGTGACTCTGAAACCTTTGTTCTTAATCAGTATTCATATTGCATTTGCTTCAAGACCTTGGAAATTTCGAAGTAGAAATTTAAAAAATGAAACATCAATTAAACTATGCTTCTTGAGTAGTTCTTCTTTACAACGAAAAGCTCAGATTGATGTTAAAATAATTAAATATTTTACTTTTGCTACTTACGCTCTTTGCCATTGCACCATTTTTTAGTGAGGACCTCATGCAGGTAAACAGTATATGCTATTAGCAATTGCATTAGGTCCTATTAAGAATGTCTGAATAACCCATCTAAATAACCCATCATTTTAGAAAGGCCCATAAGAGTTTAGCAACAGACTAAATCTATCAGGAAAACCAGAATACAAAATTATTTTTAATCACCAAAATGGTCCTATTAATTTTCTGAAAGATTTTTTATAATGCATAATTAAATAAACTGCAATATTTTCCTGATGCCTATATCATCATTTTTTTCACATTATGATTATCAGAATGAATGTTTGCTAAGAGTGAATAGGAGTAAAATACAATAATTTCCAATAGAAATTATAACCGAGTACTCATTTAACAGATTTGTTTGTTTAAACCATAGCACCAGTGTTGTATCTCAGGGATTCCAATTCTGCCATTTTATTCTGCATTTGTTCCCAAAACAGTAATTAAAGACACATATTCAGCTACATGGAAACTAAGGAAATTTGACCACTTTCATATGCCTGAAATCTAAGTATAATTCACAAGTCTCAACATTCTCTAAAGAAACCATGATTTCTTACAACTACAAGACTTCGAGCCTGGCATTTCTCTTTGCTGAGTTGGGTTGGTAGAGATCTCTGAAGAATGGTTTCACCCTTTGTCAAATTCCTACTCTCCAACAAAATTAAATAAACATTTTCCAATTATCTCTTTTTATATTTTAATATTATTCTTTAGAGATGGAGTCTGCTATGTTGGTCAGGCTGGCATCAAACTCCTGAGCTAAAATGCCTCCTGCCTGAGCCTCCTGAGTAGCTGGGACTATAGGCTTGTGCCACAGTGCCAGGCTTCACAGTGTATGCTTATTAAATGAACACATGACAGTCAGGAATAGGGATGCTTTTATCTGGGTCTAATGAACTACAGAAAAAAAAAAAATCTTCAGTTAATGGGAATCTCTGAGGAATTACAAACACACCCATAAAAGAAAGCAAGACTTGTGAATCTCTGCAAGTCTTAAGAGTATAAAGCCAATTTAAGAAATCATGAGTCAAAGTAATATTCCTCTGTACCACCATTGCTGGTCAGAAACTGGCTGACAAGTTGGGGTGGTAAAATAGGAAAACCTGCCCTGTCTCCACCATAACGGCAGGCTTCTTCCACCTCAAGTAAATATAAGATGAAATTTAATGCTTAATTAAGTGTGAATTTAGTTAAAAAATCTTGGACAGGAGTTACTTAAACTGTATTTTTAACTGAAAGTGACTTTATGAATTTCTAATTTATGGCTGTGAGCAGAAAAGCTATGGGATCTGCTGAGTTTTTAACTAGCATTGGAAGAACAGATAATCTCATAACCTCTTTCAAGTAACTTTCATAGAAATCGTAGGTGGGTATCTGAGCTCAGGCTGTTATAACAGAATACCATAGACTGGGTGGCTTAAACGACATATATTTCTAACATTTCTGAAGTCTGGGAAGTCCAAGATGAAGATGCTGATGGATGTGATTTTGGAGAAAGCCCACTTCCTGGGCTGTAGATGGCTGTGGTCTTGTTGGGTCCTCTCATGGCTTGTCCTCAGTGTGTGGGAAGGCAGAGATCTGTCTTTATCTTTTTATATAGGCACTAATCCCATCATGAGGTCCCCACCCTTCTGACCACACCTAAACCCAATTATCTCCCAAAGACCCTGCTTCGAAATTCTGTTCTTTTAAGCTCTGCAGAGTTCTGGATCTGGAATTACACTACAAATACATGGAGAAAAAGAGGGCAATTGTGTGCAGTCATAGCATGTAAGAGCCAGGAGGAACCTCAGAGCACGTCTCATGCAGATGCTATAGGACAATTATTTTGGTCTGGTGAATTTACAAAGGTGAAAGGCTTAAAAACAAACAACGGAAGTGAATGAGGTAGGCAGGCATAGCACAGAAAATATGTAATTGCTGAGATCTGACTGTTTGTCAGACAGTGAGTATTTCATTTAACCCTTAAATAAAATATTAAGCAAGTATTATTTCCTCATTCTTCAGATAAGGATATTGACACATAGAAGGGAGGTCAAGCAACTTTCTCAAGTTAACACAGCAAGTAAGTGGAAGAGATGGACTGTGAATCTAGGTCTGCTTAACTGGTCTCCAGTCCCTCCAACTTCCAGATGTTAGCTGTACCTCATTACCTGGAAGATCAGCTACTCTTTCCTCCTCAGTTGACTCATCCAAGATCATTGTATTGTGATTAATTATAATAGTGCAAAAGTGTTCATAGATGTAAAGAATAAAACACATTTTTAGCTTTTTATCTTGATATTCAAAATTATAGATTATAAAAAGGGATAATAGTAATAATAATTAGTGTTATCACGATCATCATGATTTTTCTTATGAAAGAGATTATTTGCTCTGAATAAATGTGATAAACTAACAGAGTCATGAGCGGCTCAAAGTCACACATCCATTATTTAGTACGGTATAGTCTTATTTAATGTATCAATTCAATAAGCATTTGTTGTGAACCCACTATTTTCAAAAAAATATATGAGATGACTTGGACATACAAAATAAGATATAAAAATAAAATAAAATAAGAAATAAAAGCAAAACAAAAATAAAGATGAAGGAGGACAAAAATTAGTAACATACATACATTCATTACATTGTAACTAATTTCTAGTAGAGATCTGAAGAAAAGGTTAACACAGAAGGCCCGAGACTGGATTCTTAGAAACACCTGCAAAGCTGACCTTTTGTTGGGTTCTGGGAACTTAGATTTCTGGAGGGTTTCCAAACTAAGAGTCGTTTACCACACCTAAATTACTTGTATAGACAAGGTGGCTTATGCTGAGTACTTCCTTTCCATTTGGGCATCTAGAATTTGGTGCATGCTAGGCAGTAGTGCCTAGGTGAACAGCCCCCCTAGTCAAAATCTTGGGCATTGAATCTCTAATGAGCTTCCCTGATCAACATTTTATGTTTGTCACAACTCATGGCTGCAGAAATGAAGTATGACTTGTACAATTCCACTGGGAGAATAAAAATATGGCTGTTATTTGTGGTATGGCTACTCTAGATGAGGGACTACATTGAACACCACATAACAACATGGTCTCACTTATTCTCCATAACAATCCTATGTCGCAATTATTCATATGCTCACTCTAGGAAGAGAAAATTGGAGTTAGAATGTTTATATAGCTTGTCCAGGGTGAAATTTGCCCAACACCTGTGCTTTCAGATAGCCACTTGAAATCATTACTATGTTTTGTTCTGTTTGTATCAAGATAAGAGAGAAATTTCTTAAATGAGGCACTGATGTTGCAAACTCTGTTTGACCATATTCCAGCAGTAAATTCTGTAGCAAGCGTCATATGACTCTTTCTTATAATACCCTTCTATTCAATCAAAGCAAAGTAAGCCACTTGTCACACAGCTCATGTTGGATGAAAGGAAACTTGAATCCAGCTCTCCTGAGTCCAAATCCTCTACCACTACCTTCTCATGCATGAGCATTCCTGCATAAGATGAATTCAAACTTCCTAATGCAGTCTCAATTTGCTCTGCACAATAATCTTTTACATATACTAATTATTTTCTTAGGGACATAACTACAAGAAGAAGGGACAACATAAATCACACGCTTTTTTTTGGAGACGGAGTCTCATTTTGTTGCCAAGCTGGAGTACAGTAGCTCAATCTTGGCTCACGGCTACCTCTACCTCCTGGGTTCAAGCGATTCTCTTGCCTCAGCCTCCCGAGTACCTGGGACTACAGACGCGTGCCACCATGCCTGATTAATTTTTGTAGTTTTAGTAGAGACGGGGTTGACCAGGATGGTCTTGAACTCTTGACTTTGTGATCTGCCCACCTTGGCCTCCTAAAGTGCTAGAATTATAGGTGTGAGCCATGGTGCCCAGCCAAATCACAGTTTTTAAAAGGACATATGAGAAAGCTTGAAATGGAAAATTCTCCCCAGGTCTCCTTTCACCAGTTTGAGAAAGTTGGGACTGGGGAGGTAACATGATTTTTTCTGCTTGTGCCTGACTGTGCTAGTGTCCCTCCTGCCTCTCCCACATGCCAGACAAACACCATGAATGAAAAATTTCAGATAAATGAAACATACTTTCCAGAGAACGTTTCCAGAAGCTTATCCTTCTTTAACTGTAGAACCCTCATTCTCTCTGTCCCACCAATTGTTTCAATTTCACATCTCTCTCACCTTTTCTGTTAACATTATTAAGATACGCAATATAAGACGCTCCTTTCTTTCTACATATTAAAAATAGCTTATTTTGTAAACAAAATAATCAGAAAAAGTAAAGCCAGCCACAAGTTCAGAAACCACAGGCAATTTTCTTGCCCCAAAAATTATTTAAGAATTACGTTGGCCAGGCACAGTGACTCATGCCTGTAATCCCAGCACTTTGGGAGGCTAAGGTGGGCGGATCACAAAGTCAGGAGTTCAAGACCAGCCTGACCAACATGGTGAAGCCCCATCCCTACTAAAAATACAAAAATTAGCAGGGCATGGTGGCATGCACCTGTAATCCCAGCTACTCAGGAGGCTCAGGCAAGAGAATTGCTTGAACTGGGGAGGCAGAGGTTGCAGTAAGCCAAGATGGCACTGCTGCATTCCAGCGTGGGTGACAGAATGAGACTCCGCCTAAAAAATAAAAATAAATAAAAAAAGAATCACCTTCACTTTCATTGGTAAGTTCTGATCTTTAACTTTTTTTCATAACTTTTTCCAATTCAAAATACTTCCTCTCCTCTTTTGTTTACATCAGTGACTCTTCATCTCACACAGATGACTGACCTATTTTCATTAGGTATATCAACGATATTGTGTTGGTTTCCTGCAGCCTGGTGGGTTCCCAGGCCAGCATGCTTTAGGAACAGGTGTATTAGGGACTTGGCTATTACATTGCTGACCATCATTATGTACTTTAAGATTCATAATAAATAGAAACATGCTAGGATCAATGCAAGTTTGTTTATGGCTTTATTTAAGCCTTCCTTGGCATTTGAATAGAAGGTTCTAACCCAGGGCCTGGCAATGCGCTAACAAGTCACAGTTACATACAGTAAATTCCCACTTATGTCATTCATAGTTTCTTGGAAACTGCTACTTTTAGGAAAATGATATACAGACTAATTGATGTAAGTTGCTATACCATATTTCTGGTCACAAAAACATTACCAGACTTGTAAATAAAGACCAAAATACTTCTAATATTAAACACTGAAATAAATGTGTGCAATATATACAAATATGAAAGATTAATAAAAACAAATAAGATATTATGTACTGATTTTTTCCATTTCAGGGTCTCAGGAGGCTGGGATCTACTCTAGCAGCTCAGGAATCGAGCTGCCTGGCCAGGATGCCATTCTATTGTAGGGCACACTTATACCCACACCATACTCACTCACACAGGAAAACTACAGATACATCAATGAGCTTGACTGGCATATATTTGGGAAGTGGCTGGAAACCAGAGTGCCCTGAGAAAACCCATGCAAATATGGGGGGAATGGGCACTGTACACAGACAGGGCCCTGACCACCCCATGGCTGGGGAAGTAATTTGTTTTTTCTATCAATGTTATAACAAAATTACATTGATTTAAATTATATTATTTGAGGACCAGGCTTTGTCCCCTAGTTATTGATATTTATCAAAATTTATCACTTAGACTCTTGGAAAAAGAAGGAATTTTTGAAGGATTAGGTAACCTTTTTTTTTTTTTTTTTTTTTTTTTTTGGAAAAGGAGTCTTGCTCTGTAGCCCAGGTGGTTCAGGGCTCAGGGCAATGCCTCTGGCCATCCTTTGAAATGCACCTAGACCACATATAGCAGAAGACAGTGTGAGGCATGTGCTGCATTATTGTGCTGAGTGAGTGCTCCACAAAATAGGTTGATATGGTTTGGCTGTGTTCACACCCAAATCTCATCTTGAATTGTAGCTCCCATAATTCCCACATGTCATGGAGGGACCCAGTGGGAAGTAATTCAATCATGGGAGCAGGTCTTTCATGAGAAAGTGGATAAGTCTCACGAGATCTGATGGTTTTATAAAGGGGAGTTTCTCTGCACACACTCTCTCATGTAAGACATCCCTTTGCTCTTCCTTCATCTTCCGCCATGACTGTGAGGCCTCCCCAGCCATGCGGAACTGTGAGTCCATTAAACCTCTTTCCTTTTAAAAATAACTCAGTCTTGGGTATGTCTTTATCAGCAGCATGAGAATGGACTAATACAATAACAGAAAACCAGCCTGAGCTTTGGCAATATACAGGATGCAACTGAGTGTCAGTTCTTCCAGGAAGTTTTACAGTATATTGAGAACACCAGCTGCCAGCACCTGGTGGCCTGGCGGGAGGTTGCTATTTGATTAGCCCCTTCCAGTGTGCGAGCTCCAACTACCAGTCCAAGCTAGCACATTGCCAGATACCTCCAGCAGGGGGGACCCAGGCCATCAGCAGACATTCCTTATTGTTTTACCCTCATCAACTACAAAAGATTTTCTCCCAAAAGAATAGCTACAGATTGGCAATCAAGTCAGAAACCCCTTTTGGGTAGATATCTTTTAACATACAAATGGTATATATTTCATCATTCTATTCAGAAATATCACTGATTTGATCATTCTGCTATATGTTTCACAACTCATTTATTTCAGGACATACTAGGATTTTCTACCTTTTAAGTTAATCATTCTAAGGGTACATAGCATAGCCTTAGGAGAAGGGAATGCTTAGTCACACCTGATTTAAAGATCTTAGATGCTAAAAGTACATCATCTGTATAATGACTAAGTGAATGAATGAATAAACAAACACTGGAATTATTTTGACTATAGCGAAGATTTGAAATTATCTGAGTTCTCAGTTATTCATTTGCCTGAACAATGCAATTGGCCCAACACTAAATATGGAGAAAAATGTTGACCATCTTGACTTTGCCTTGGATACTGCCTGATAACCATCTAAAAGTAGAGATAGGAAGTCTGTATATTATATTTAGGCTATGATTTTCTCAATGTCCTCCTTGTTCATGAGATGTGATTCCTGCCTCCAGTTCAGATAGTTATTAAAGAATATGGCTCTGAACTCACACCAAAACATAAAATATATGTGTACAGGTAGTTACTTCATGGAATGCAACCTCAAATACACTGCCCATCAATTTTTACCCAAATCTTAACAAAATGGTCCTTATGAGGAATCACCTGAAGACTATCATAGTCTTCTAGTTCGAATGCACACCGAAGTCCATTACTGGAACACTTCAAAGGAGCAGGGAATATGCACAGCAGGGACTGTCCCATTATGTACTGGTCTGTTCTCACCCTGCTATCAAGAATTGCCCGAAATGGGTACTCTATAAAGAAAAAGAGATTTAATGGACTCACAGTTCCACATGGCTAGGGAGTCCTCACAACCATGGTGTTAGGTGAATGAGGAACAAGAGTACCTCTTACATGGTGGCAGGCAAGAGAGCATGTGCAGGGGAATTACCCCTTATAAAACCACCAGATCTCGTGAGACTTATTCACTGTCACGAGCATAGTGCTGGCAAAACCTTCCTCTCATCAGGTCCCTCCCATGACATGTGGGGATTATGGAAGCTACAACTCAAGAGGAGCTTTGGGTGGGGACACAGCCAAACCATATCACATCATATCTCTCAACTGATTTGTATCTACTGAACTGTGCCTTAGTTTGATGGGGTGAGTCTTTAGTAACAAAGAATATAAAAATACTATTTCAAAAACCTAATCAGAATATCTGACATGAATATTGTTGAAAATGTTGCTCATCATGTTACATGTTAGCTTGAACTTTTTCTGGTCACCACACAAAACATAAATTGTGGCATTTGCGCCTGAGTATCTGTTCTATTCCTATTTTATGGGCACTAGAAACTATGTGGTTCCCTTTTTGTACCAACTCTTAGAAAATGTGCAATCAAACTTGTGGCCCAATTCTAGGAACTACACAGGGCTTAAACAGAATTTGTATATATTAATATTATACATGGCTTCATAGTTTCATTACAATCCTAATTTCCTTCCCCCTTCTCTATTTTTCAGTATGCAATTTTAAATTGTTGTATATTTTTAGGAAAGATGCCTTGCATGATGGTGGAAACAAGATGGAGAATAAATATTATATAAAGAGTATGCTAATTACTTATAATTGTGCTTGAATAAAATCACATTGGCAGCCTTGATTCGGGCCCTTAGAAGTAATGACTCATTCACACACACACACATTGCTGGTTCCCAAGCAAAAGGCAGACACTGGATTTCCTATGACATCTCTAAGGGAATTAATTACCTTAAAGAGGTTTGGCTCACAAGACCCTCACTGATATTTCTGCCTAAATTCTCCTCTAAACCATCCGGCAGAATTTTTAACCACCACATTCCTCCTTCCTGCTACAGATAAAGTTGAATTTCCTTTGAGCTAACTTTCTACCCTACATAAAGGCTCTAGATTGCATTTAAACTGTTACTGGATTCTGTTTATATGCTTATCTCCACTACTAGAATATGAAATCCCTTAGACTGGTCTTACACTTTTCATATTCACAATATGTCAAACATAACAGGTATTTCGTAAGTGGAGTTTGGAATCAGAAATTATTAATTTAAATTGGGTAGAAAAACCAAAGTCATGAAAGGATTTAAAATTAGAAATGTCATTTCTAGTATCCTAATAAACAATGGATTAATAAAACGTTTTCTACCATCTATTTTGTTAGATATAGAGATGCAAGCATCACTAATGAAAAGTGTAACTGTTGTAAGAACACCCCAGATATGTCCAGCATTTGGTATCATGGGAGAGATATTTAGAACCTATGGATTTAGAGGTAAGTTTTTCATACTCAAACATGAACTTAGAGGCAGCTTGAAATAGAGGTTAATCTTGGGTTTGATCTCTGCCTTTACTTTTTGTAATCTCTTTTCCTTAGGAAAGTTGCTCAAGCTCTCTGATCTTCAGTTTCTCAGATGCAAAACACAGCCATAGCACCTTCCTCATGGGGTTGTAGGGATCAAAAGAAATCATGCTAAATAAAGCCTTCCACCCAATGCAGAGGCAAAACAAGGGCTTAATAAATGGTAGCAATGATAGTACCTAGGCATGCAAAGCACCGTGCTAGGCACTAGGATACAAAAATGAGCAAGACATGCTCCCTGTCCTTTAAGAAATGACAGGTTATTGGTGAAAACTGCATATGCAGGTTTTTGCTGGATCATAGTAAGTGAATTATAGAACCGTGGATGTGGTAATGTGAGAACACAATTCTGGCACTTAGTCCCTTAACCCTGCACAGCTCTAGATTCTTTAATAATGGCAGAATAATAATTGGAGACATTTAAGAATATCTTCTTCCCTGTAACAATGTATAATCCTGATGTGACAATGAGGCTACCATTAAGCTAAATAATAATTAAAGAGAGAAATTATCGGAGGACTTCTAAAATTGAAAGCCTTTATACAGGTATAAGTGGGAGGGGGAAGATCTGAAAGGGAGATGCACCAGCAAAGTTACGTCTTTCCTTTCCTCCCAGTTTCAGATGAAAAAACTCTTCCAAGTTAGCGTAAGGGAACAGAGTTGAAAGGGACACAAGATAGTTCTTTAGTGGATCTTTGTGCCTCAACCCTGTGGGCTCAAGGACAGATGGTGCTGGAAGAGTGAAGATATGTGAGAGGATTTCCTTTGCAATTTCAGGGATTAGAGAGAAGAGAAGACATGGGTCTCTTTTAGTCTTCTTTGGACCTCTGAGAGGTGAATGTCAGTGAGGAGGCTTAGTATGATGAGTCACTGCTTATACCCTGGACTTTTCTGTAGCAAGTAAGTGAATGAATGATATAGAGAGATTACCTTTGATAACCATGGCAAGACAAGGGAAAGGAAATGTATATAAAAAAGACAATGTGTGGCTAATTCCCACTGGGGCTTAGGGGAGGGCACCAAAACATCTCCACGTGGGACCAGTGACAGGGGCCCTCATGGGTGCTTGAAGCTTGCCCAGTTGTTCTTTCAGCATGCTCCTTACATGACTATGCAGTGCACTGCATTGAGAGTGAAGACCAGTATGAGATCACAGCAGATGAAGTTCCTCAACAGAGGGGCTCCTCAAGAAAACTGTGCTGGCAGGAGAGTAAGCTCTCTGGAGCCTGCAATCAACCCCAGGGAGAGGGAAGGGGGAAGCTCTCCAGGAGAGGGATCTAAACAGAATGAGATCGAATTAAACATCTTGCAGACAAAGAACCACTGCACTGAGCTGAATCTATCTGAAAGTGACCAGATTTAGTTTCCGCATGAGGCTTAGAGAGCTTGGAATCAAAATCGTATTTGTGAAATTTATACCTGCTACTTAAAATCTGCTTTTTATGTGATTTTCTGGCAGGTCAAGAGCCAAAGCGAAAAGTTAAAAGCATAAAAAGGTCCACATACACCCAAACATGCTTATCTTGTTCAGGTATCTTGATATCATGCAAAGGGCCCAAAGTGGTGTGGCAGCTGAGTTCCTGATAGGTTTGGGACATATATTTGTGTTGAAATGACTAATGATTATGAAGATGACTCACAGAAATATACTCTGGAGATGAAGTCTGTTTTTGTCATCCTGGACTGTTTCACAAAACATTCACTAGGTTATGGTTCCCAGTTTCGATGCACAGAATAAATTATGATCATAGGGTCAAGATACTTCCATGGCCTTGCCCTGGATAGTCCATGCACAATTTCTGGCCCACAAGATGTATCCTCATATTTACTTCAATGCAAAAACATATTGGAACGCTAAGTGAGAATGTGGAGAGGGTAGAGAAACACTTTGGTGCCCTTTACAATAGGAACATGTAAATCTTTCTGAAACGCTAGCATTTTGTAAGCTACTTTGTTACCAATTATTTGTTTTCTTAAAAAATAAAAAAAGAAAAGAAAAGAAAAGAAAACAAAGCCTCACGGCATGTGTTCGCAGAGAACCTCTACTCTAGCCTGTGACATCCTATGAGGTTAGGGTTCCTGTCTCATTCAGTTTTGTATCCTCAGTGCCCCCAGAATGCTGGTGTACATAGCAGAGATTCAGTACACATTTAATTCAGGTCCATTTGCAATATTAGAATCCTTGGGAATTTTTTTTTTAATTAAAAAAAAGTGTTCTTCTGAAATTATATGCGCAGAATGTGTGAGTGCTAAAATAATTGAAAAGTCTGTCAGGAGAAGTGGGAGGGAATGTGTTTTATAACAGACTAGTCTGTCACAATAAAGTTGTACATATTCATATACATATACATTTACAAGCATCTATTTTCATATGACACATTTTATTTTCCCTTTTTGTGCCTACCACTAAATTTTTTGTGCCAATGAAATGTCATTAAATGTTTTATTTTGTCAAGAATGATTTCTTGTGATTCTTTCAATAATTATAATACTGACAGATTTCAAAACAATAAAGGCCCTTATCCACAGATAAGGATGTTGAGATTCATAGAAATTAAGTGACTTTCTCAAGGTATCACCTGTGACAGACACTTTTCTGAGGATTGTCAGGTCATCAATTATAAATACTGTTTAAAGACTAGCCAAACAAACTTCAATGGGAAATAGTAATAAATATTGCCCTGTCATTCACTGCTTCAGGAGTCACTAATCATACTAAATCATATATATAAATGGATCATATTACTAAAATACAAAGGAGTTCTGCTAACTCCTTTGCAGTGTCTCCAAATAATTTGGAGAAAAAGAAAAATGAATACATGTATTTGAAAAAGGAGATTTAGCCTTATTTAAGCCAAAAGAGCTGAAATACAACTACCACATAAACAAGTCCCTGCACATTAAAGTCACATTATCATAGATTTCTGCAACAAGAATATATGAGTGCTTACTATAGCAAAGGAGAGAGATGTCGTATGTTCAAAAATGTTTGCATTTTTCTCTAAGCAGAGACATTACCTTCTATGCACTTGCCACTTTGCTGTGCCTTTGACACTGCATAAAATATTTGGTTAATAGCTCCTTCACAATCTGTTAGGTTCCTCTCTTAATGACTATGCATATATATATATATATATATATGGTCAGAAAGTTGGCTATGTTATAATGTATTGCATATTGCACGGGATGCCAATCAAATATATTCTTGACATTTTATTGGCACCCAATACTTTTTTCTGGCTTATCTGCCATTACTTGTGTCCCTGAGGTCCACCATGTTTCAACCCTAGTACATCACTTAACACACTGTATTATAAGCATTTTGTTATTTTTGTGTTTATCTACCAAACTGTATGTTCCTTGTTAGCAGAAGTCTATCAAACTGGCTTCTTAAGGTGCCTCATATACGGGATAAGTATTCAAGTATATGTTGATCAAGTCAGTAAGCAAGAGAAATAACATTAAGTGTTTGACTTTAATTAAGAGGAAGGTAATCTCCACAGATTTAATCAACTGCTAATACTCATGAGAGGCAGCATGAATTATAGTCAATATCATGATCCACATCAGATTTGCTCCACATGCACCACCTCCATCTGCTCCCCGGTATACCTGCTCCAAAAAATAGAGTATAAAATAGGCAAAATCCCCTGCAACCCCCACCAAGACAGCTACAACCTAATTACCAGAACTTGTCAATGTTTTATGTTACATAACAAAAGGGGACTTCATGAATCTAATTATGGTTATGGTAGACCTAAAAATGGGGAGAATATCTTGGATTACTCAAGTGGGTCCAAAGGAATCATATGAGCCTCATTAACAGAGAATTATCTCTGGCTGGGAGCATGAAAAACGTGGCAGAATGAATGCTAGAGATGCTTCAAGTATGAGAAAAATCAGACATACAATTGCTGAGTCTGAGATGCAGTGGCCTGTGGGCAAGGACCAGATGGTGGTTTCCAGAAGCTAAAAGCAGCCCCTAGCTGATAGCAAGGAAGTGGGAACCTCAGTTCTACACCAACAAGGAACTAGATTCTGCCAAAATCCTCCATGATCCTGAAAGCAGATTCTCCTTTAGGCCATCAGATAATACCCTAGGCCAGTCAACACCTTGATTTTGACTTTTAGAGACCTAGCACAGAAAAACCAGCGGAGCCCATCTGGAATCTTGACTCATGAAAACTATGAGAAAATAAATATTAGTTGTTTTAAATCACCATGTATGTAGTGATTTATTATTGCAACAATAGAAAACCAATACAGAGTGTTCCCAAAAGTGATTCCTACAAAGGATTTAGGAATTGATAGCATGATCACATCTATGCAGGAGAGAGGCTCATGTCACAAAAGTTGAAAAACAATTATTTTGATGACATTTTTCTCCACAAAGAAAGCAAAACATTTATTTGAAGATGTTTCAGTGTTGCAGGTATTAAGAGATCCTGGGTAGAAACAATGTCAGACCCCCCATTTTACATTAAATAATAAATGACAAAGACCTTTTAAGGTCAAGTAGGCTGTTTCTTAAGAATAGAGTTGTTAGGTATTCTTGAACAGTGATGCTCTTAAGGGGAAACACATTTCAGAAGGTTTGGGTTGGAGAAACTCCTGTCTTGGACTCATCCTGGTCCTCTCCTCTGACTGTAGCTTTTTCATGTATGCATTGATCCAGAAATGCATCAAATCATGCATTAAGACTTTTGCTTATTCATTTGTCCATTAACGCAAGATACTATGCTTAGTAAGGGAGATACAAGGTTAAATTAAATGTAGTTCTAACCCTCAAGAATCTTACAATGAGGAGAGACATAAAATGATAACAAGCAGATATAAAGTGATAAGCCTCACACAAGTTTGTCACTTCAGCAAAAATGATCCACCCCATGCCTAGTACAGTTCTCTATTTTTAATTCACCCTCTCCTCTGTCATTCTATTCTCTACCTGTAGAGTCACTGAAATTGCAATCTCTCTCTCGTCTTATGTTTACTACTGAAATCAGGACCTACTTAAACACACATCTCTGTCTTGTCCTCATTCTATAAAGAGCCCTTCTGTTTTTTGGTCTGCCTAACTGAGATCTCAGGATGTTACATTGAGAGCCAAAGTGCTTGAAAAATGAGGTCACATATGGTAGGCAAAATCACAAAATGACCTCCTAACCTTAATTGCTAGTGCTGAATATCATGAAATACTATACCTAGAATGTGATAAGTGCCTTTATCATAATCATAAGTTGCTTTATCATCTCCTAGACAACTTTTGTTTGAATTGGCCAAATTCATCTGCTAAGCCCCATAACCCACAGCAACTCCCTCATGACAACCCCATTGTCCCCAGTGGTACTCTGTCTGGGCAACTTGACACTAGGGCATCAGAACAAAGTCAGAAAACCAGACAAGGAACTCAGATCAACACTGCTATGGAGGGATGAAAGCTGAGTGCTAAACATTCTAGGACTGGCTCTAATTCCAGGCTGCTCAGAGCATAGGGTGACCAATCTTCCTGATTACCTGGGACCATTCTGGTTTTTGCACTGAAAATACCACATCTCGGGAAAATCGTTCCCAGGATGTTAGAAGCCAAAGCATTCACAGATGGATGTAGAAGGGTAACAGAAAAGTATAAAACACATACGGTGGCAAAAAGGAGGTGGAGGGAGCTGAAAGCAACACACTTTTTGGTGTCAAATGGATATGGCATAGATTATCTTTCACAGTTTTTTCCCCCTGACCACTGGTATTGACAACCATAATTTGCAGTTAATATGCTGCATTGCTCTGGATATGTGACTTCAGTGTGCAATGAAAGTGCATCATAATCATGAGTGCTGACAGTCCGTCTCTGAGAGAATGACTCAGAGCTGTACATCAAGATAGTGTTAGTTTAATGTTTAACATTGTGGTCATGTTTTCAAGGAGTTCAAATAATAAAAATTAAAATGATGACAATACTAGCGCCAGTATACTCAGATATCACCAAAAAAGAAAATTAAGCAACAATGATATTTCTATGATTGGAAGAAGGGCATATACAACCGAATTAGGGAGATAAATGATCTAAAGAGAGCACACAGTCATGCATGGTGGTTCACGCCTGTAATTTCAACACTATGGGAGACCAAGGCACACAGATCACTTGAGGTCAGGAGTTTGAGACCAGCCTGGTCAACATGGTGAAAAAATATAAAAATTAGCTGGGTGTGGGGCACACACCTGTAATCCCAGTTACTCAGGAGGCTGAGACAGATTGCTTGAACCTGGGAGGCAGGGGATGCATATATACAATATACAGAAAGGAAAAGAAAACTGGAATTGGTAATGGAAAGAAAGAGATGTGAATTTGTGAGACTGAAATACACAAGCCGTGAATGAGACAGGGAAGTACATGTAAAATAATGGAAAGCTTTTAAATCTCCCCCAAAGACACTAGTGCCCAATAAAAAACAGCAGCTGTTGAATTAGTTTGGGAATACCATATGAAGGAACACACGTTATCTTCTGGTTCCCTTGATTGCTCTAATGAAGTTATATTTCTTGTTTTCAGAAATTGCAACTAAATTGCCTTGCAGCAAACAAAATGGGACATTTTGACAAAGAGTTCAGGCAGCCCCTCACAGAATACTGTTGTTTTTCTTCCATTTTACCAATGATGTTTTCCATACTCAAGAAAGGTGATACAATGTATCAGAGAAACAATTTGAAGTACTTTGATTTGAAAACTGTAGTTTCAAACTGTTTTCTTAATTTATATGAAGATTTTAATGAAACTGCAGAATAAAAGGGATCCTGCCAAGTTGAATGAATAGGAACAGCTCAGGAGCACAGTTCCCAGTGAGACAGAGATACAGAAGGTGAGTGATCTCCACATTTCCAACCAAGGTACCAGGTTCATTTCAATGGGACTGGTTGGACAGTGGGTGTAGCCCAAGGAGGGCAAACCAAGGCAAGGCGGGTGCTGCCTCACCCAGAAAGTAGTACAACTAACCGGAGGATCAGGGACCCCTGGCCCCCTGGCACTCCACTGTGCAACCCACAGACGAGGAGATCCCCGCTGGTCTGAAAAGTGCCGTGCCATGAGTTAACAGCACAGATCTTAGTGGCAGTTCCAGCTGGTGCTTCAGGTTTTCAGCACAGATCTCGGTGACCTTTTTTTTTTTTTTTTTTTTTTTTTTTGAGACAGAGTCTCAGTCTGTCACCAGGCTGGAGTGCAGTGGTGTGATCTTGGCTCACTACAACCTCCGCCTCCTGGATTCAAGCAATTCTCCTGCCTCACCCTCCCGAGTAGCTGGGACTACAGGTGTGCGCCACCATGCCCAGCTAATTTTTATATTTTTAGTAGAGATAGGGTTTCACCATGTTGGCCAGGATGGTCTTGATCTCTCTCTCTTTTTATCCAATTATTTAACAAAGTTATTTATTTAGGGATAAGGTTCTACTTAGGTTATATCCTTCAATACAAAGTTGTTGAACTAGCTGATCTCCAAATCTTTGCATTTTTTTTTTCAATTGTACTTTAGGTTCTGGGGTACATGTGCTGAACATCCAGAATTGTTGCATATACATGGCAAGGTGGTTTGCTGCCTTGATCCCCCCATCACCTATATCTGGCATTTCTCCCCATATTATCTCTCCCCAACATCCCCACCCCATTCTGTCCCTCCCCTAGACCCCTTACAACAGACACCAGTGTGTGATGCTCCCCTCCCTGTGTCCATGTGTTCTCATCATTCAACACCCACCTGTGAGTGAGAACATGCAGTATTTGATTTTCTGTTCTTGTGTCCGTTTGCTGAGAATGATGGTTTCCAGGCTCATCAATGTCCCTACAAAGGACACAAACTCATCCTTTCTTATGGCTGCATAGTATTTCATGGTGCATATGTGCCATATTTTCCTAGTCCAGTCTATCATCAATGGCATTTGGGTTGATTCCAGGTCTTTGCTATTGTAAACAGTGCTGCAATGAATATACATTTGCATGTATCTTTATAATAGAATGATTCATAATCCTTTGGGTATATACCCAGTAATGGAATTGCTGGGTTAAATGGAATTTCTATTTCTAGATCCTTAAGGAATCACCACACAATCTTCCACAATGGTTGAATTAATTTATACTCCCATCAATAGTGCAACAGTTTAAAGTGTTCCTATTTCTCCACATCCTCTCCAGCATCTGTTGTCTCCAGATATTTTAATGATCATCATTCTAAGTGGCATGAGATGGTATCTCAATGTGGTTTGATTTGCATTTCTCTAATGACCAGTGATGATGAGCATTTTTTACTATGTTTATTGGCCTCATATATGTCTTCTTTTGATCTCTTGACCTTGTGATTGAGTGGACGTTTTGACTAGACCTGAGAGTGCCTGTGGGATGGAGCTACGTGCTCCCCAGAAAGTAGGGGGGGCTAAAAGCAGGGAGACAGATGATACAGTTGAGTGGGTCCCACCTCAAACTGAAGCCCTCTCGCTTGAGAGTTTCACAGCCAGCACATCAGTTTGAGCTCATCCCGGGACTATCAAGCTTGGCGGGGGAAGGGCATCCACCATTGCTGAGGCAGGTCTAAACCTACCTGTGTAAACAAAAGCCAGAGGAAGCATACACAGCAGCTGGTCTGAGTCTGTGACAGCCCAGCAGTGCCTCTGCAGGAAGACAAGGGACAAACTGCCTCCTCAAGTGACTCCCTGATCCCTGTATAACCAAAAAGATGCCTCATACAGGAGAGCTCTGGCTGACACCTAGCAGGTACCCTTCTGGGACGAAGCTACCAGATGAAAACTCAAGCAGCAGTCCTTACTGTTCAGCAAACCCCACATGTGATTCCCAGGCAAACAAGGTCTGGAGTGGACCTCCAGCAGTCCTACAGCAAAGGGACCTGATTGTTGGAAGGAAAACTAAAATACAAAAAGAAATAGCATCAACATCAATGGAAAGGACATCCACTCAGAGGCCTCATCTGAAGTTACCAACTTCAGAGATCAAAGGTAGCTAAATCCACAAAGAAACCAGTATAAAAAGGATGAAACCATCAAAGCCAAGAACACCTCTCCTCCTCCAAGGGATCACAAGTCCTCACCAGCAAGGGAATAAAACAGGATGGAGAATGAGTTTGATGAATTGACAGAAGCAGGCTTCAGAAGGTAGTTAATAACAAACTTCTCTGAGCTAAAGGAACATGTTCTAACCCAATGCAAAGAAATTTAAAACCTTGAAAAAAGATTAGACGAAATGCTAACTGGAATACGTAGCTTAGAGAAGAACATATGACCTGATGGAGCTGAAAAACACAGCACAAGAACTTCGCAAAGCATATACAAGTTTCAATAGCCAAATTGACCAAGCAGAACAAAGGATATGAGAGACTGAAGATCAAGTTAATGAAATAAAAGGAGATGGCAAGATTAGAGAAAAGAGAGTGAAAGGAAACGAACAAAGCCTCCAAGAAATATGGGATTATGTGAAAAGACTCACTCTACATTTGATAGGTGTACCTGAATGTGACAGGGAGAATGAATCCAAGCTTGAAGACACTCTTCAGGATATTTTACAGCAGAACTTCCCCAACCTAGCAAGGCAGGCCAACATTCAAATCCAGGAAATACAGAGAACACCACAAAGATATTCCTCAAGAGGAGCAACCCCAAGGCACATAATTGTCAGATTCAACACGGTTGAAATGAAGGAAAAAATGCTAAAAGCAGCCAGAGAGAAAGGTTGGGTCACCCACAAAGGGAAGATCATCAGACTCACAGCAGATCTCTTGGCAGAAACCCTACATGCCCGAAGAGAGTGGGGGCCAATATTCAACATCCTTAAAGAAATGAACTTTCAACCCAGAATTTCATATCCAGTCAAACTAAGCTTCCTAAGTGAAGAAGAAATAAAATCCTTTACAAACAAGAAAATGCTGAGAGATTTCATCACCGCTAGACCTGCCTTACGAGAGCTCCTGAAGGAAACACTGAACATAAAAAGGAACAACCAGTACCAGCCACTGCAAAAACGTACCAAATGGTAAAGGCCAATGATGCAATGAAGAAACTGCGTCAACTAACTGGCACAACAACCAGACAGTAACAAAATGCCAGGATCAAACTCAAACATAACAATATTAACCGTAAATATAAATGGCCTAAATGCCCCAATCAAAAGACACAGACTAGCAAACTGGATAAAAAGTCAAGACCCATCGGTGTGCTGTATTCAGGAGACCCATCTCACGTGCAAAGACACACATACACTAAAAATAAAGGGATGGAAGAAGATTTACCAAGCAAATGGAGAGCAAAAAAAGCAGAAGCTGTAATCCTAGTCTTTGATAAAATGGACTTCAAACCAACTAAGATCAAAAAAGAGAAAGAAGGGCATTACATAATAGTAAAAGGATCAATGCAACAAGAAGAGTTAACTATCCTAAATATATATGCACCCAATACAGGAGCACCCAGATACATAAAGCAAGTTCATAAGGACATACAAAGAGACTTAGACTCCCACACAATAATAGTGGGAGACTTTAACACTCCACTGTCAATATTAGACAGACAAACGAGACAGAAAATCAACAAGGACATCTGGGACTGGAACTCAGATCTGGACAAGGCAAACCTAATAGACATCTACAAAACTCTTCACCCCAAATCCACAGAATATACATTCTTTTCAGCACCACAACACTCTTACTCTAAAAATGGCCACATAATTGGAAGTAAAACACTCCTCAGCAAATGTAAAAGAATGGAAATCATAACAAACAGTCTCACAGACCACAGTGCAATCAAATTAGAATTCAGGATTAAGATACTCACCCCAAAACACACAATTACTTGGAAGCTGAACAACTTGCTCCTGAACAATGACTGAATAAACAATAAAATGAAGGCAGAAAGAAAGATATTCTTCATAACCAATGAGAATGAAGACACAAAGTACCAGAATCTCTGGGACACATTTAAAGCAGTGTCTAGAGGAAAATTTATAGTCATAAATGCCCACATGAAAAGCAAGGAAAGATCTAAAATTGACACCCTATGATTAATATTCAAAGAGGTAGAGGTGCAAGATCAAACAAATTCAAAAGCTAGCAGAAGACAAAAAATAACTTATATCAGAGTAGAACTGAAGGAGACAGAGACACAAAAAGCCTTCAAAAACATCAAATCCAAGAGCTGGTTTCATTAAAAGATTAACAAAATAGACCACCAGCTGGATGAATAAAAAAGACAAGAGAGAAGAATCAAGTAGATGCAATAAAAAATGATAAAGTGCATATCACCACCAATTCCACAGAAATACAAACTACCATCAGAGATCACTACAAACAAGTCTGTTCACATAAACCAGTAAACCTGGAAGAAATGGATAAATTCCTGGACACTTGCACCCTCACAAGACTAAAACGGGAAGTTGTATCCCTGAATAGACCAATAACAAGATCTGAACTTGAGGTGGCAATTAATAGCCTACCAACCAAAAAAAGTCCATGCCTAGATAGGTTTATAGGCAAATTCTACCAGATGTACAAAGAGGAGCTAGTATCATTCCTTGTGAAATTATTCCAAACAATAAAAAAAGAGGGGATCCTCCCTAACTCATTTTATGAGACCAACATCATCCTGATACCAAAACCTGGCAGAGACACAACTAAAAAAGAAAACTTCAGGCCAATATACATGATGAACACTGATGCAAAAATCTTCAATAAAATACTGGCAAACTGAATGCAACAGCAAATCAAAAACCTTATCCATCACGATCAAGTAGACTTCATCCGGGATGCAAGACCGGTTCATCATACACAAATCTATAAATGTAACCCATCACATAAACAGAACCAAAGACAAAAAACACATGATCATCTCAACAGATGCAGAGAAGGCTTCTGACAAAATTCAACAGTGCTTTTAGCTAAAAATCTTAATAAACTAGGTATTGATGGAACGTATCTCAAAATAATAGCTATTTATGAGAAACCCACAGCCAATATCATACTGAATGGGCAAAAACTGGAAGCATTCCCTTTGAAAGCTGGCAGTAGGCAAGGATGCCCTCTCTCACCATTCCTATTCAACATAGTATTGGAAGTTCCAGCCAGAGCAATCAGGAAAGAAAAAGAAATAAAGGGTATTCAATTAGGGAAAGAGGAAGTCAAATTGTCTCTATCTGCAGATGACATGGTTGCATATTAAGAAGACCCCATCGTCTCAGCCAAAAACCTCCTTAAGATGATAAACAACTTCAGCAATGTCTCAGGATAAAAAGTCGATGTGCAGAAATTACCAGCATTCCTATACATCAATAACAGGCTTAAAGAGAGTCAAATCATGAGCGAACTCCCAATCATAATAGCTACAAAGAGAATGAAATATCTAGGAATACAACTAACAAAGGATGTGAGGGATCTCTTCAAGGAGAACTACAAACCACTGCTCAAGGAAATAAGAAAGGACACAAATACATGGAAAAACATTCTATGCTCATGGTTAGGAAGAATCAATATCATGAAAATGGCCATACTGCCCAGAGTAATTTATAGATTCAACACTATCCCCATCAAGCTACCACTGACCTTCTTCACAGAACTGAAAAAAAAGCACTTTAAACTTCATATGGAACCAAAAGAGAGCCTGCATAGCCAAGACAATCCTAAGCAAAAAAAACAAAGATGGAGGCATCACACTACCTGACTTCAAACTATACTACAAGGCTACAGTAATAAAAACAGCATGGTACTGGTACCAAAACAGAGATATAGACCAAGGGAACAGAACAGAGGCCTCAAAAGTAATGCCATACATCTACAACCATCTGATTTTTGACAAATCTGACAAAAACAAGCAATGGAGAAAGGATTCCCTGTTTAATAAATGGTGTTGGGAAAGAAACACCATTTATTAATGTGCAGAAAGCTGGAACTGGACCCCTTGTTTACACCTTACACTGAATTAACTCTAGATGAATTAAAGTTTAAACATAAGACCTAATACCATAAAAACCCTAGAAGAAAACCTAGGCAAAACCATTCAGGACATAGGCATAGGCAAGGACTTCATGACTAAAACACCAAAAGCAATGACAACAAAAGCCAAAATAGACAAAGGGCATCTAATTAAACTTAGGAGTTTCTGCATAGCAAAGGAAAGAATCATCAGAGTGAACTGGCAACCAACAGAATGGGAAAACATTTTTGCAATCTACCCATCTGACAAAAGGCTAATATCCAGAATCTACAAAGAACTAAAACAGATTTACAAGAAAGAAACAACCCCATTCAAAAGTGGACAATCGTTGTGAACACACACTTTTCAAAAGAAGACATATATGAGGCCAACAAATATGAAAAAATGCTCATCATCACTGGTCATTAGAGAAATGCAAATCAAAACCACAATGAGACACCATCCCACGCCAGTTATAATGGTGATCATTAAAATATCTGAAGACAACAGATGCTGGAGAGGATGTGGAGAAACGGGAACACTTTTATAATGTTGGTCGGAATGTAAATTAGTTTAACCATTATGTAAGACAGTGTGGCAATTCCTTAAGGACCTAGAAATAGAAATTTCATTTGACCTAGCAATCCCATTACTGCATATATACCAAAAGGATTATAAATCATTCTATTATAAAGACATATGCACATGTATGTTCACTGTGACATTGTTTACAATAGCAAAGACCCGGAACCAACCCAAATGCCCATCAATGATAGACTGAACAAGAAAAATGTGGCACATATACACCATGGAATACTATGTAGCCATAATAAAGGATGAGTTCATGTCCTATTTAGGGACATGGAAGAATCTGGAAACCATCATTCTCAGCAAACTGAGACAGGAACAGAAAACCACACACCACATATTCTCATTCATAGAGTGGTGTTGAACAATGAGAACACACGGACACAGGGAGGGGAATGTCACAGACTGGGGTCTGTTGGGGGATGGGGGACTAGGGGAGGGATGAGGGTGTGGAGAGGTTGGGAAGGGATAACACTGAGAGAAATGCCTGATGTAGGTAACGGGGGGATGGAGACAGCAAACCACCATGGCATGTATGTCCCTATGCAACAATCCTGCAAGATCTGCACAGGCACCCCAGAACTTAAAGTACAATAAAAAAAATACAGGAAAAAATAAAACAAAATATGATTAATATGTTTTTAAATTGCAAACTAAGCTTTGATCACCCATCTGCAATTTTGGCGAATAGTATAATTATAAATTTTTCAAAATTTCTTCAGTTTGCATATTTCTCACTAAAGAGAATAAAAAGGTCTGCTAAAAGTCTGGCACACCTTATGTCCATGTAGAAGATGGGTTACGATGTGTTTTCCTGTGAAACTGACATTTTCATAATTAAAGTTTTTGACTTCCCAGTTCCCTCAAGATGGGTAGAAGCACTTAGTGAAATTCTTTAGTTTATAAAATGGAAAGACAAACACTCTTTAGATATGTGCCCACAAGATAGCTATTATTGTTTCCTGCCCGCCCCCACCCCCCAAAAAAAGTTAAAATGTTGGCCTGCCACTATTTTCAAAGTTTGGAATACAAGGAACATTCTTCTCTAACATGGAAATACAGTGAGTATAAAAATGGAGAAAGGATTATAGTAAAATAGAAATTTACCTATTGTTTCTCCAAAGCTGTTAAATGATCTTTGAAGAAGTGATAAAGAATATGGAAAAGGATAGCTGGGCTGGACCTGAACGATGTAATGTCATATTTAGATTGCAACAAAAATTCATACAGTAACTCACAGTTTGCATGTAAGATTGCTTCACAACTTAAAAAAAAATAAAAAAAAAATGAAATGATAGAAAGTCACCAGAAAAGAGAAGCCAAGTTAAATAGGAGTTTCTTAGCTTTTTAGCTAAAACTATAATTTATTTAAAATTCAGCTCACTTTTACAAATGCAAATTGCCTTAATGTCTAAAACCATTTTTCCTGAGAAAGAGGTTTAACTTAGGATGACAACCAGTGTGCTTCAGAGTGCTTTAAAATGATGAACATTTTTAGGTGTGGATTGCCTATATAGCGAATGCATAGATAATAAAGGTCCTAATTAATAAACAAGTGGTCTATTAAAACATACCTGTAGATAAAAAGTGGATTTAATTTTTTGGAAAGCAGGAAACAAATTCCTGTAAGTCTAAAGTTCCACCATTGGTAGCAAGTAAAAATCCTAACTATCCCGTGCTTAAATGCTTTTTTTTTTGATAGTATATTTAGCTTCATATCATCACAATAGAATGACACCAGGTATCACTGAAATGTGGGCTTTATATAAAAGCACATCTGTAGAATAAAGTAAATTTTACATGGCTACATTTAGTTTTCCACCATATTAAATAAATGTAAGGTGTTCTAAAGGCTGTAGACAGTTTAGAGAAGTATTATTAGAAAAAGAAACAAAAAGAATAAAAATATCCTACTGTAATATGGGACAGGTTAAAAGACACTACTGTTATTTTTTTATTGAATATAGGTCATATCTGTTTTAATTAGTGCTACTGGTCCTATGAGCTCTACTAATAATATTTACTTCACAGGACTCTTGAATGCTCTCATTTAAAGAAATACTACAATTGTGTAATTTTAGTATGTGTTTTAATATAGACAATGAAACATAAAATTTTGATACAGAGTTTAAAAGTGTTAAATTCCTGTACCAGAGAACAGAAAGAAACATTATTAAAAAATTGCTATAGTTTTCTAGGCATAGTACTTGGTTAATTATTCATACTATTAGTGCTAATTGCTACTATTAACGATTTTCATTGCTGTTTTGTTTAAACAAAAGCATTTATGTAACAGAAAAATGGATATAAAGAGTAAATACGCAATTTCAGAAAAACACTTTTTCATATTTTTATGTCAAAGTAAGAGCATGCACTGTATGTACATAATTATATGTTTTTAAATTTATCATTATCATTATTATTATGATGACTTATTTTGGGTCTGATATCACTGTGTCCTTGATTGGCTCTCTAAAAAGTTGGTCACAATATAGAAAAGTCAACTGTGCAGCTTTTAAAAATAAAGATTCTCGGGGGGAGAGGTGAAAAAATAAATAAATAAATATTCTCAGACCCCACACCTAGAGTAATGGGTGGGGAATAAAGGTGGAGATTTGGATTTTAAAAAGCACCCAAGTAATTCTAATGTATGGCCTGGTTTGAGAACCACTGTGGTATTTCCCTGGAGGCTGAAGAATTCTTACAGTTTTATCTCAGATTCAGTAAGTTTTTTACTCAAACGACAAAATGGCAGTACTGTATGTGAAATACAAAAATATTAACAGTCTGCATTTGACTCCAGCTTCCTCAGTGTTGGGGTTTTACCTTTATCTTTTTCTGCCTGGTGACAATGTAGACAAAGGCTAGATACCATCTCTGGTGAGATGCAGATGGCAGGAGGGAGATGGTGTAGGGAGCAGTAGGAAAACAGATGGCCAGCTGTCTGTACGTGGATCCAGGTTTTACTATTCACCAGTGGCAGGACTGTGGGCAAGTGAACTTTAGGTAACATTGTTTTTCTTGACTATATGATGAAGATAACAGATTGTACTCAAAATGTTACAGTGTCTGGAACTTTAAAAATGTTCCATATGTAGAAACTAAATAAAGGAAAAGGACAATTGGAATTCATTCTCTTTATTGTTCAGATTCCAGTCTCCAGATGGAAACCCAGTAGAACTAGGAATTACTTTTTAGTGAAAAAATGTCCAGATCTGGGATATATAGTGTGGGAAAATAGAAAATGTAGCCATCCTATGGCTTCACATTTCTCACTTCTTGTTTGACCTTGAGCCATCTGAACCATAGTTTCAATCACTTTACATTGAAATTTTAATATTTATTTCACAGGACTCCTCTGAATCAACAAAATGAAAAAGATGTGAAAAAGTGCTAATGAATATGAAAATGCTAGGTAAACAGAAGATAATATTACCTTCATCTTATGTGAGTTCAAAACTATTGCTTATATTTGTAGTGCTGACATATATGAATTAGAAATAAAATATAAAGTTGTAAGTATGGACTGAAAAGGAAGTTAGTTTTGCTACAGGTTGGATAGTTTTATGGATTTGTTTTATTTTTTTATATAGTATTTACACTTAGAAGAGAGAATAAGAGTTGTGATTCTCATATTATTGATATGCTTGATGAAGCCTGATGAAAGAAATAATTCTGTCAATCTCCTGAGGTTATGATTTTTCTTTCATGTTGTAATTCCTGTTTTCCTTCTGTATTTGATTGATAATGTACATTGTACCTTGCACCTCAATAAATATTCCATGCTGAATGAACACTAATGAATCAAGATTGTGAATGGAACTTAAATTACAGAACTATCATTTAAGCTCATTTAAATTTCTAAACTTGACAGCAAATACTCACAACTGGGTGAGCGGGAAACAGTCCAATTTTTACACTACTAGAAAGATAATTAAACTGAGAATCAACATTTTAGAGTATTTCTTCCAAACACTCACAAGTCCTTAATTCTGGAGGCCAAGTGAAAAACAGCAGACAGACAGCAGTAGAAATCTTCTTATAAGGGTTGGCAGCCTATTTTCCAAGCCTTACAAACATTAAACACTGTAATCAAAATGCCTAATATTATCATCAAAAAGCATTTTTTGATCATAGAGTTGGTTTCTTTACTAAGAAATCTGCTAAGGACCTCAGTAAAAGTCCAATTGTAAATCCGGATGTGCCACAGCAGAACACAATCATGCTAGAGAAATCCAACACTGTCCAGATCTTTGACACATTATATGAGTGGTCTTGGGCTAAAAGCTTTATAGGCTTGAAATCTTGTTATACTGGAGAATTATGAAAGAGAAAAAAATTATTATTATTATTATTTTGTAAAGTTCTTCTGGAAGGAAGCTCCACATATATGAGATTTTTTTAAATCACACACCTGTTAAATTTCCATAATCAGTGTTTTTTGATGAAGAAGTAGCTTAACCTCCATGAAAACACTTACTGTACTTTGCCTGAGAGAAATTGCCACCATTTTTTCCAAAGTAAATGTGTGTGTGTGTGTGTGTGTGTGTGTGTGTGTGTGTGTGTGTACATACCACATCTGTACTTTTCACAACAAACCTGCATGAGACATACAATTACCTTTAGAACAAAGATAAGAAAACTGATATTCAGATCATGTGACTATGTCACTTATTCCAGTGCAAATACAAGTAATATGTGGTAAAGATAGAAGTTAAATTCAAATCTATATGAACTTCTGGCTAAAATGGTGGCATATAGGCGGATTTACTTTATTCTCCATTAAAACTTTCCAGGAACATAAATAGACTGAAATAGACCAGGTGCAGTGGCTCACACCTGTAATCCCAACACTTTGGTAGGCCAAGCAGGGAGGACTGCCTGAGGTCAGGAGTTACAGACTAGCCTGGGCAATATATTGAGACCCTGTCTGTACAAAGAATTGAAAAATTAGCTGGACATAGTAGCACTGTAGTCCCAGCTTCTAGGGAGGCAAAGTCAGAAAGACGGCTTGAACCTAAGAGTTTGAGGCTGAAGTGCACTATTGCAATTACAATTGCACTAGTGCACTCCAGTCTGGACAAAAGAGCAAGACCCTACCTCAAAAACAAACAAACAAATAAACAAAAACACCAAAACAATGAAAAAGAGGGAAATACGGTAATATTATTTTGAATAAAATAAATGATACAATCTCAAATCACAAACATAAAAGGCATTACCTGTCAAATGTCTTGAAATTTGGGCCAATAAGATAGGGCATGAAGCCCTGAAGCATACCTTCCTGGAACTTGAGCAAGACACGGTTTTTTATATAATGGGTGTTGTGGTCCTAAAATGCCCATTCAAAAATTATCTGATCAAAGTGGTGAGCTACAGGGACAGGGATGGACCGCAGAAAAAGACAAATAAGGCATCTGTGGAGACCAGATTTCATCTAGAATGTCAGGGAGGTAAAGGTGAAGAAGGAGGACACTGCTAAGCCTTTGTTTGTGGACAATCTAGCCTCCCGACTAAGAGAAGTATGGAGAGGAGGCATAGCCACCCTCTTAAGGGAGTTGGTTTATAGGTTGAATACGTGCATATGGTCTAGAGTTTATTGTTGTTTTGAGTCGCTTTTGGCCTATAGGACTCTTCCTTGTAGACAAGTGCACATATAAATACTATGATTCTCCAGAACTTAGTAGCACTGATGTGTGTCTGAGAAACAGATGGTTTCACTCTCAGTCCCATTGCTAGTACACGTTAGGTTCCATAGACATAAGGAATGAGTGCCCAGCTCTAGAACCATATCCTGTACTTAACTGGTATTGAATAAGCATTTGTAAAACCAAACTGAAAACAAGCAGTAGAATTTTAACTGAGAATCCTCAAAGATGAAACTGTGTATTGGCAGTGACTACCAATAGACATTTTTGAAAACTTAATACTTAATAGCATTACCCTGGCCCATCAGGAGTACTTAATTTACGTAACAGTGACTGAATATGGACACTTTAGAAATGCTTAGACATTGTTCTATTCTGATTTCACGTTAACTTTGTCGGATCCTTCAATACTGTTGTAAGAATTCCTTTTTTCTCTTCTTGATTTTTACCATGAGCAAAGTAAACAGAATCAGTGTAGTCTAACAACTAATTGCTCAGCCAAGAGTTATGAAAATGATCAGAGAATATATACAGTAGTTTGTGATGGGGTGAGTACTTACTCTGAATCTACTATTTGCTGATATAATCTCATTTATTCCTCAAAACAACATTGCATTGTCAGCCTTATTTATCTAACTAATTGAAAAACTCAGACGTCCAATGGCTTGTTTGAGATCACCTAGTTAGTAAACGGCAATGTTAAGACTGTGCCTGAATTCAAAGCCTGAGTTCCACACGGGTTAGTGCTTTCCACAATGAGTTATCTATAAAAGAATAGATACATGTGAATTAAGGAAAATGTGGGATGAAGTCAGACAATAAATACATAAAGTGTAGCAATTATGTTCATTCCTCATGGGTCATTTCCCAAATAAGAAAATTTCATGAAATTATCTTAAAGCAGAGATCAATAAAATAAGACAGCAAAAAAGAAATACTCTTCTGAGATTTTATGTTGCAATCACGTTAACATTCTCCCATGAAGAGGAATAAGGAAGATAACAGTTATATCTATTTAAGTTGTAAAAAATTATGTAGTATCCATAAATAATGAAATTGCTTAATAAATCTTTATGCTTAATTATCTCTCTACATTGTATTCAGTTTTCATTTTTGAACTATATTTCGTGAAACACATACACATTGGACTTAATCAGAAGGGTCTGTTAAATTAAATGCTGATATGTTGAATCTTACTGGAGTCTCAAATGCCATAACCTAAAAGAGAAATACACAAATACAAGAGACGCTGTCTTGGCATAGCCATTGAATCATGTTGGAAAAATAAACAACACATTTTGATACTTTTTACCTCAAATATAACTTCAGTCATGGCAGTTACAGGATAGACAGGACATTTCAGTACAATTCCAGACAAGCAGCCCCACCCCTTTCCAAATATTCACTTCTAATAGTCATTTTTATTATCCAATGTGATAGCACAGGCCCAGGAAGTTCTGAAATTTCTTATTCACACTTCACACCTAGTTTAATCTGACCTTTGATATGACTGAATGAGCTATATAAGAATATTGAACAACATGAAAAATCAACCAAGAGCAAAGAGACCTGAAGTTTATTCAGACCATATGTCTTTTCTGTTGATAAATGGTTTGTTTCCATATGACACTATTAATCATTTACTGATTTATGTAGAAAATATCTACTGAATGTCTAGTGCATTCAGATACTGGAAAAACAATAAAAACACAAGTTGCCTCCCTTCATTTAGCATAGAGTTGTAGTCGAAAAATAATTGTTAGATAGTAATTTTTATCCTGATAATTTCTTCTTTTTTTTTTAGTCCCATCCTCAGTATAAGTGGCACATTCTGGGTTTATTTCTCATGCAGAAGAAATCAGGAGATCAAAACAAGAAAATGACTATCCATGGGTTTCAAAACTTCTAAATCCCAGAGGGGAAGGCAAAGGTCTACCTCTTGCTGTCCCCACTCCTTCTCCTGTAGAATCTGGCAAGACACCGCTATCTTTTGCCAAGAGCCTCCCTAACTAGTATCCCTGTCTCTATCCTTGTTGCTTGAAAGTCTATTCTCCATGTGGGTAATCCTTATAAAACTTAAGCCATATCATGTCACTTCTTTGTTCAAACCCCTCCGGCTTCTTCCTATCAACATGGAGTAAAATCCAAAGAATGTGTAATGGCTGAAAAAGCACTTTAAACTCTCCCTCTTTCCTCTCTAAGCTCATATGCATTTCTTCACTGCCTCTGGGTTACTGAAAGAAGGTTACAGTAAGACAAGCCATTTTCAGAAAGAAGTAAAGATCAAGGAGGGAACACTTTTCTCTGTGGCCATATTCTGTAAAACACGTTCTTCTTCAGTGGCTAATAAGCAGTCTTAAGTAATCTTGGCAAGAAAAAAGACAAGAGGATCTTTATAGCTTTTCCTTTCTAATCTGTGAATACTGTCTCTGACAGACAAGGTAAGGAAAACTGGACTTTTAGGATGAGAATGTATTCCTTGAGATTACGTAAGATTTAGGCTCTGTATAGGCTGTTCCCAACCCATGTTTTTTATATGGTATTTGTGAGATGTGCTTTTGTTCTTAGTCTGAAGTAATAAAACATAGTCCTAGTGTTATACTGGCCCTGACATGTTCTTTCCCAATTATCATTCAACTTACTATAACGTGTATTGGGTGATACTCACCATGTGTTAGGTAGAGTGCTGGACACTAGGTATAGAAGAATGAATAAAAGAAAACCTCCACCTCTAAGGGGCATATGCATTCTACTGATAGAGAGCCTGTGGCATCGCCACTAATTTTGGTTACAACGCATTATGAAAATATCAGGGCCCAGAAATTATACTTAACCATGTGTATTCTTAAACAAGTCACTTAACTTCTCGTAGCTCTAGTTTCATCATTACCAAAGGCTATGTGAGGATTTAATGATTAGATTTACATAATGATCCCTAGATTATTGGTTGCACATCATGTGGCTGTTTTTCAAGTGGATGAGAAGATTTTGATAGTATTTCTGTGACTTCAGACTCCTATGCATAGCCAGCCTACACATGGATAATTAACTCAGAAATGATCAGTTTGGAAGCAAATTAAGGGTGAGATGGGGCTATGGCAGTGGTGGGAGTCAGAAAGGAAACAGGGAGATCACATGTCGATACAAATTCTGGATTAGCTTTTGTGTTTTTAGAGGATGGCTTTATTTTCATCTTTTTAATAATCTTTTAATGTTTATGAAGGTTAGTAAGCAAATCAGTTGATCTTGACCGTTGTGTCAGAGCCAAGTGATATGATTTGGCTGTGTCCTAACCCAAATCTCATCTTGAATTGTAGCTTCCATAATCCCCACATGTGGTAGGAGGGACCTGGTGGGAGGGAATGAAATCATGGGGGTGGGTTTTCCTGTGCTGTTCTCATGATAGTGATGGGTCTCAAGAGATCTGATGGTTTTATAAATGAGAGTTCCCTGCACAGGCTCTCTTGCCTGCCACCATGAAAGATGTTTCTTGCTTCCCCTTTGCCTTCTGCCATGATTGTAAGGCCTCCCCAGCTATATGGAACTGTGAGTCCATTAAACCCTCTTTCCTTTATAAATCACTCAGTCTCAAGTATGTCTATTAGCAGCATGAGAACAGGATAATATATTACATTGGTACTGGGTTGTGGGGTGCTGCTGTAAAGATACCCAAAAATGTGGAAGTGACTTTGGAACTGGGCAGAGGTTGGAACAGTTTGGAGGGCTCAGAAAAATACAGGAAGATGTGGGAAAGTTTGGAACTTCCTAGAGACTTGTTGAATGGCTTCGACCAAAATGCTGATAGTAATACGAACAATAAAGTCCAGGCTAAGGTCGTCTCAGATGGAGATGAGGAACTTTTTGGGAACTGGAATAAAGGTCAATCTTCCTATGCAAAGAGACTTGTGGCATTCTGCCCCTGCTCTAGAGATCTGTGGAACTCTGAACTTCTAAGAGATGATTTAGGGTATCTAGTGGAATAAATTTCTAAGAAGCAAAGCATTTAAGAAGAAGCAGAGCATAAAAGTTTGAAACATTTGAAGACTGAAAGGCAATAGAAAACCTCATTTTCTGGGGAGATATTCAAGCTGGCTGCAATAATTTACATAATTAAAGAGGAGCCAAATTGTAATCACCAAGACAAAGGGGAAAGTGTTTTCAGGCCATGTCAGAGACCTTCATGGCAGCCCCTCTCATCACAGGCCTGGGGGCCTAGGAGGAATAAATGGTTTCCTGGGCCATATGCTGGGGCCCACTGCTCTATACAGCATTGGGACATGGTGCTCTGTATCCCAGCTGTTTTAGCTTCAGTCATGGCTAAAAGGGGCCAGTATACAGCTCAGGCTGTTGCTTCAGAGGGTGTGAGCCTCCAGCCTTGGTGGCTTACACTTGGTATTGGGTCTGTGAGTATATAGGAGTCAAGAATTGAGGATTGGAAACCTCCACCTAGATTTCAGAGGATGTGTGAAAATGCTTGGATGTCCAGGTAGCAGTTTGCTGCTGGTGTGCAGTCCTCGTGGAGAACCTCTGCTAGGGCAGTGTGGTAGGCAAATGTGGGGTTGGGGCCACCACACAGAGTCCCCACTGGAGCATTGCCTAGCAGAGCTTTAAGAAGAGGGCCACCATCCTCGAGACCCCAGAATGGTAGATCTACCAATGGCTTGCACCGTGCACATGGAAAAGCCACAGACACTCAACACCAGCCTGTGAAAGCAGCCAGGAATAGGGCTGTACCCTGAGCTGCCCAAAACCATGGGAGCCTACCTCTTGCATCAACATGACCTGATGTGAGATATCATGTCAAAGAAGATCATTTTGGAACTTTAAGGTTTAGTGACTGTCCTATTGGATTGCAGACTTGCACAGGGTCTGCAGCCACTTTGTTTTGGCCAATTTCTTCTATTTGGAATAGGTATATTTGCCCAATGACTGTACCCCCATTGTATCTAGGAAGGAAATGACTTGCTTTTGATTCTGCAGGCTCACAGGCAGAAGAGACTTGCCTTGTCTCAGATGACACCTTGGACTTGGATTTCTGAGCTAATGCTGGAATGAGTTAACAATGGGAGACTATTGGGATGGCATAACTGGTTTTGAAATGTGAGGACATGAGATATGGGAGGGGTCAAGTGTAGAATAATATGGTTTGGTTCTGTGTTCCTACCCAAACCTTATCTTGAATTGTATCTCCCCAAATCCCCATGTGTCATGCCAGGGACCCGGTGGGAGCTGACTGAATCATGGGGCGAGTTTTCCCATGCTGTTCTCATCACAGTAAATCAGTCTCCCAAGATTTGACAGCTATATAAAGGGGAGTTCCCCTGTATGCACTCACTTGCCTGCCACCACGTAAGATATTTCTTGCTTCCCCTTACTTTCCTCAATGATTGTGAGGCTTCCCCTGCTATGTGGAACTGTGAATCAATTAAACCTCTTCCCTTTATAAATTACTCCGTTGTAGGTATGTCTTTATTAGCAGTGTCAGAACACACTAATACACCAAGCATCAAGTCAACCATTTTAAAATACAGCCACTGTTTGTGTACAACCACAATACAGGTGGCAGTTCCCTCTGCTTCTAGCCACTTTACTTGAATTTTATTCAGAAATATCCTTTAGTAAGAAAAGGAAGGAAAGTAAAATCATCTGCACAGCATATTTTGGCGCAGTGGTGCTCTCTTTACTTGACATCAGACATATCTTGATACATGTGGGGCACTCGCTCTTCTAGATTAGGTGTTTACACATTCCTTCTTTCCAGTGCAGAGAACTTGGGGCTGAGGAGGTTTTCTAGTTCCATGCCTAGGCACAACCCTGGGTGCTCGGTGGTCACCCACTGAACCTCCCCATCCAGAGAGTTGGTGCCTGTGCTTGCCATTGAGGGACCTGTTAAGACAACCTGCCCTGTCTGACCCACACATCTTGGATCTACCCCTGGGACTGAGCAGGGAGGTCAGACCACTGTCGGCTTCATGGATCTGCCCAATGCCAGAGGCAAAAGAGAGCTTCTCCCAGTAAACAATAATCAAGCATATACCCATCCATGTTGGCTACAGTCTACTCTTACTCGTAACAAGCACCTGGTGTGGAGACTGAATGGCACAACACAATAGAAAATCTGCTAATAGAAGCACATAGCTCTAGGGAATGTGATGAACTTCCTGAGACCACGGACACTTCAGCCCTACAGGAGGCAATGAGCCTCCTCACATGCCCAGTGCATTGCTACTACAACCAGCATGTGGGAAAGCCGCCACACAAAGGCTATCTATAACCAACGAAGTCTCTTTGACATTGAAAATGCCCAGACCTGGAGATCTAACCCTTGGTGTGGTCCATCTTTAAGGGAAGGGGGAGCAGAGCCCACAGAAGTCTCCCTTACATCAAAGGAAAACAAGCACAGCACCAGCTGCTGAAGGCAGCACTACCAATGCTCAGAAACAGATGTGGAGAGAGGGGTCATCTCCCACCTCCCTACTCCCTGCCTCAATACTCCCAGCCTCAATGCAATGTTGTGGACTCAGCAACGGCTCTTCCTGTCAGGGCCTGAGGACTGTGAGATGAAAAAGTCATTCTCTGGGCTTCTAGAGAAGCTCCATCCCCACTGAAGGCAAACATGCAGGGTTAAGGCCCTTTTCACACTGCTCCATTGCTTCTGCCTCTACCCTAACCACTTTTATTCTTAACCACCACCTTCTGGAATGCAGCCTGTATTATACCAACAAACAAAATTCCTATTACAAGCAATGTCTCAGAAAGCCACTGAATGAAACTATTTGCAACCAAGGAACTCTTATAGAGCTTCATAGAGTACCCTGAAGCAAAGCCAATAGATTATACAAAGTGTGTTTCACTGTCATACTCCTAAGAAAAAAAATTATAAAATATGAAGAAGCTGCATCCAAATGATAGCAAAATCCAAAAGAGAGAGAGAGAGAGAGAGAGAGAGAGAGAGAGAGAGAGCTTTCTCAGATGAGAAGAAAGCAGTATAAGAACTCTTACAACTCAAAAAGCCAGAGTGTCACTACCTTCTAAAGATCCCACTGTCTCCCAAGCAATAAATCCTAACCAGAACAAAATGTTCAAAATAACAGATAGAGAATTCAGAATGTCGACAACAAGGAAACTCAATGAGATTCAAGAGAAAGTTGAAATGAAACATGAAGAAGCCAGCAAGATGATCCAAGATTTGAAAGATGACATAGCTATATTAAGAAGAACCAAACAGAACTTCTGGAATTAAAAAATTTGCTACAGGAATCTCAAAATACAACTGGAAGCCTTAACAACTAGTTTTTGAGTTTTAAAAGAAGAATTTTAAAACTCAAAAACTAGTCCTTCAAATCATTGCAGTCAGATAAAAATAAAGAAAAAAATTTAAATGAACAAAGCCTTTGAGAAATATGGGATTATGTAAAATCAAAATATGACTAATTGGAATTGAAATTTCTGAGAAGAAGAGACAGTAAGCAACCTAAAAAAAAAAAATTGAAGATATAATTCTGAAAAATATCCCCAATCTTGCTAGACAGGTCAATATGTAGAGATAGGAAATCAAGAGAACTCCTGCTAGATACTATACAAGAGGAGCTTTCCAAGGTCATCCAACTCTACAAGGTCAACACAAAAGAAAAACATGCTAAAGGCAACTAGAGGAAAAGATCATATTGCCTATAAGGATAAACCTATCAGATGAGCGGTGGACTTCTCAGAAGCAACTGTAAATGCCAGATGAGACTGAGTGCTCATTTTTAGCATTGTTAAAAAAAAAATTCAGCCAATAATTTTATATCCTACAAAACTAAGCTGCATAAATTGCTAAAGGAATTTGTCACTACCAGATTGGTCCTACAAGAGATGCTTAAAGGAGTTCTAAACATGAAAATGAAATAATGATACTTGCAATAGGACATGCAATGCATAACCCATAGACCCTGTAAAGCAACTATACAATCAAGACTATGAAACAACCAGCTAACGCTAGGGCAGGAACAAAACTTCACATATTAATATTAACCTTAAACATGAATGGCCTAAAGGCCCCCACTTAAAAGATGTAGGATGGCAAATTGCATTTAAAAAAAAAAAAAAAAAAAAAAACAAGACCCATCCCACTCACTGTAGAAGACTCATCTCACGTGTAACAACACCCATGGGCTCAAAGTAAGGAGATGGAGAAAAATCCATTACACAAATGGAAAGCAAAAAAGAGTAGGGGTCACTATTCTTGCGTCAGATAAAACAGATCTTAAACAACAAATGTTAAAAA
This sequence comes from Cebus imitator, assembly GCF_001604975.1. NCBI lineage: Eukaryota > Metazoa > Chordata > Mammalia > Primates > Cebidae > Cebus > Cebus imitator. The sequence goes on along the minus strand of NW_016107893.1, from coordinate 668,902 downwards.
CAATACAAAAATACATTACACAATGATAAAGTGTTCAATTAACAAGATTTAACTAATCTAATTATACATGCAGCCAACTTTGTAGCACACAGATGATAAACCAATTAATTCTAGGCCTAAGGAAAGACTTTGAAAGCCACACAATAATATTGGGGGACTTCAACACCCCACTGAGAGCATTAGACAGACCATCAAGGCAGAAACAACAACAACAAAAAAAAATTATAGACTTAAATTGACACTTGACCAACTGGACCTAACAGACATCTGTACTCCATCCTACAGCCAAAGAATAACAGTCTTCTCATCTGCACACAAATCATACTTCAAGATTGACCACACTCACTGTAATAAAGCAAGTCTCAGTAAACCTTAAAAAAAAAAATCAAAATCATTTCAAGCATTTTCTCAGACCACAGTAGAATAAAAATAGAAATCAATACCAAGAGAAAATTTTAGAGTCTCAAAAATACAGGGAAACTAAACAACTGATTCCTTAATGAGTTTTGGGAAAACAATAAAATTAAGGCAGAAATAGAAACATTCACTGAAACAAGAGAAAATAGAGACACAGCATACCAGTACCTCTGACATATGACAAAAGCAGTATTAATAAGAAAGTTTATAGTATTAAATGCCCGCATTAAGAAGATATAAAGATCTCAAATGAACAATCTAACCTTGCACCTGAAGCAACCAGGAAAACAAGAATCCAAAAGCTAGCAGAAGAAAAGAAAAAGCTAAAATCAAAGTAGAACAAATGAAATTGAAATTCCAAAAATATACAAAGATCAATGAAACGAAAAGTTGATTTTTTAAAGGATAAACAAGACTAATATATCACTAGCTGGATTAACAAAAGAAAAAAAAAGAGCGCGGGAGAGAGAAGCTCTAAATAATCAGAATTAACAAAGGTGATATCGCAACTCATCCTACAGATTACAAAAGATCCTCCAAGACTGCTATGAACACCTCTATGTACACAGACTAGAAAATCCAGAGAAAATATATAAATTCCTGGAAACACACAACCTCCTGTTACTGAACAAGAAAGAAACAGAAATCCTGAACAGACCAATAAAAAGTAATAAAACTGAATTAGTAATAAACATCTACCAACCAAAAAATTCCTGGACCAGGTAGATTCATAACCATATTCACCAGAAATACAAAATGAGCTGGTATAATTATTCTGAAACTATTCCAAAAAATTGAGGACAAGGGACGTCTCACTAACTGCTTTTATGAAATAAGTACTATCTCTAGACCATTATCCAGCAAAAATACAAGAAAAAAAGAAAACTACAGGTCAGCATTCCTACTGAACATAGATGCAAAGTTCCTCAACAACAAAATACCAGCAATCTGAATCCAGTGGTATATCAAAAAGTTAATTCCAAACAATCTAGTGAATTTTATTCCTGGGATGCAAGAATGCTTCAATGTATGCAAATCAATAAATGTGATTTACAACATAAATAGAATTAATAACAAAATTATATGATCATCTAAATAGATTCAGATCTGACTAAATCCAATGTCCTTTTATGATAAAAACCCTCAAGAAACGAGGCATCAAAGAGACATTCCTGAAAATAACAAGAGCCATCAATGTCAAATTCACAGCCAGCATGATACTGAATGGGCAAAGGCTAAAAGCATTCTAAGAACTGAAATGAGACAAAGATGTCTACTCTCACCACTCCTATTCAACATAGTACTGAAAATCCTAGCCAGAGAAATCAGGCTAGAAAAAGAAAGAAAAGGCATCCAAATAAAAAAAGAGGAAGTCAAATTATCTCTCCTTACCGATGACATGATTCAACACCTAGAAAACCCTAAAGATTATGCCAACAGACTCCTAGACCTCATAAATGACTTCAACAGAGTACCAGGATGCAAAATCAACATGCAAAAATTAGTAGCATTTCTATATGCCAATTACCCTCAAGCTGAGAGCTAAATGAAAAGCACAATTTCCAATAGCCACAAAAAAATTAAATGTTTACGAATACACTTAAACAAGAAGGTGAAAGATCTCTATGGGGAGAACTACTAAACACTATTGAAAGAAACGACAGATGACACAAACAAATGGAAAAGCATTTAATACTCATGGTTTGGAAGAATCAATACTATTAAAATGTTCCGACTTCCCAAAGAAATATACAAAATCAATGCTATTCCTATCAAATTACCAACATCATTTTGCACTGAATTAGAAAAAATTATTATAAAATTAATATGGATCTACAAAAGAATCTGAATAGCCCAAGCAACCTAAGCCAAAAGTACAAAGCTGCAGGCCAAATCAAACTATACATATGGCTACAGTGACCAAAATAGCATGGTAACGGTACAAAAACAGACACACAGACCAATGGAATAGAATGGAGAACCCAGAAATAAAGCTGCACACCTATAGCCATCTGATCTTTGACAAAGTCAACAAAACTAAGCAATGAGGACAATATTCAATAAATGGTGCTGGGAAAACTAGCTAAGCATATGCAGAATGAAAAACTGGACCCCTACCTCTTACCGTATACAAAAATTAACTCGAGATGGACTTAAGACTTAAATGTAAGACCTCAAACTGTAAACATTCTAGAAGAAAACCTAGAAAATACTTTTCTAGATATTAGCCTAGGCAAATAATTTATGACTAAATCCCCAAAAGCATTTGTAACAAAATAAAAAATAGACAAATGGGACTAAATTAAAGTATACATAGAAAAAGAAACTCTCATCAAAGCAAACCAACAATCTGTAGAATAGGAGAAAATATTTGCAAACTATGCATCTGACAGAGGACTAATATCAAAAATCTGTAAGAAACCTAAATGAGAAAAAAAAAAAAAAAAAAAAACTCCAATTAAAAAGTGGGCAAAGAGCATACACACACACTTTTTAAAAGAAGGCATACAAATGAACCAGGCATGGTGTAATCCCAGCACTTTGGGAGGCCAGAGGTGGGCAGATCACAAGGTCAAGAGTTCGAAGCCAGCTTGGCCAGCATAGTGAAACCCTGTCTCTACTAAAAATACAAAAATTAGCTGGATTTGGTGGTGGGCACCTATAGTCCCAGCAACTTGGGAGGCTAACGCAAGAGAATCACTTGAACCTGGGAGGTAGAGGTTGCAGTGAGCCGAGATTACGCCACACACTCCAGCCTAGGTGACAGAGAGACACCCCATCTTAAAAGAATAAAAAAAGAAGGCACACAAGTGGACAAGAAACACGAAAAAATGCTCAACATCACTAATCCTCAGAGAGCTGTAAATCAAAACCTCTGTGAGATACCGTCTCACACCTGTCAGAATGGCCATTATTAAACAGTCAAACAATAACAGATATTGATGAGGTTGTACAGGAAAGCACTGCTTATCTACTGTTTGTGAAAGTGCAAATTAGTTTAGCCCATGCAAGAAGCAATTTAGAGATTTCTCAAGGAACTAAAAATAGAAATACCATTTGACCCAGCAATTCCATTACTGAGCACATCCCCTGACACCCACCAAAAAAAAAAAAAAAAAAAAAAATTCCATCAAAAAGACACACGTACTTGTATGTTAACTGCAGTATTATTCACAATAGCAAAGACATGGAGTCAACCTAGTGCCCATCAATTGCGGACTGCATTTCAAAAATTGTGGTATATACATACCATGAAATACTACACAGCCACAAAGAAGAAAGAAAAAAAACATGTCCTGTGTAGCAAAGGTGAGAAAAGGCTGAAAAATATTCTGTTGGGTACTATGTTCATTATCTGACTGACAGAAACAATAGGAGTCCAAACCTTAGCATCACATTATATAACCTTGTAACAAACCCACACATGTACCCGTGAATCTAAAATAAAAATGGAAATTAAAAATATAAATTTCAAAATAAATCACATAAAATTATTTGCATAGCTTGTCATCTGTCCAATATGTACAAAGAACATTTTTCATAGTCTCCATTAATCCTCAAAACAACATGTATAATGCCACAATTACAGGTGAAGATTCAGGTACAAAGAGGTGAATCCAATGCTAAGAGGTCTCAGAAGTAAAAAGAACCAGACATAGTGGATCAGGCCAAGTGTTATTTCTTTACAAAGAACTAGCCACTTCTCAAGGCCAACAGATCTCAAGTCAGATGTTCTACAGGAGATCCAACATCGTTCTTATCACCTACTCTTCAGGGACCCACCTGACTTTCAACTTAGTTTCCTGAGTGAGTATTGAAACAAAAATAAACACTGGGAATTCTGGATTGGCCCTTAGTCTCCAAACAGCAGTATCTTCCAGTGAAAAGGACACAGCAGCACCCTAGAATGCATATAAGTCTGTTAATTAGGTTGTTGAGAGTAGGTTCTGGGATTGAGAGAACTGATAACATTCAAGTTATCAGCATCTGCCAAGCTGATGATGTCACATATGTACATTCACACTTACAACCCTGGTTTGAATAATTTAAATAGCTTTTCTCCTTATAAGACTTCAGAGCTTTTAATATGGTAAAGTGTACTTCACAAAGTTTTTTGTATTCTTTATCTATAGAGATTAGCATTCCACTGAAGATACTTTGGAAGCAATTTTAATAATAATGATAATCAAAATAAAAGTAACAAAAGTTCTAGTCAAAGTTTTCTTATTCATTAGTAGTAATATGTATATATAATAAATGTGTATATAAAAAGTGTAATTTATATATTTTATAAAATATACATATATATTCAACTGTCAATATATAGATGAATACAGCAACAGTCCTAACAGTTACTTACTGAGCCTTATCTACTTGACAAAAACTGTGTTAACTTCTCATCTTCATGAAAATTTTGTGTCGGGTAGCATCAAATACTAAGAAATATTATTGATAAAAGCAAGGACTCTAAAGCTGAACTCGTGCATTCAAACCCCAACTCTGTCTCTATCTAACCTTGCACAAAGTACTGGTCTCCCCACGCTTCAAAATCTTCACCCATACAGTTGGTATAATAATGCTTACAGAAATTATACCTGTCCATCCCATTTTGCAAATGAGGAAATTGACAGAATACAGTTGTCATTAAAATGGAGAAAAGTGAGAGGCAACTGTCCTTCAAGAAAAAGTCTGGATCTTAGAACCAGAAATCAGTTTTGCCAAGCACTAGCAATGTGTCCCTTGGCATACAAGGCTCCTGTCTAAGGTTCCATTACAGGTAAAATCAAGTTGACACTTGCTCCCGCCAACACACACACACCATACACCATAAGCGTGGATTAAGTGAGAAAATGAATTGGAAAGGACCCAGCACCAACATTTAGTCAATCTAAACGTCCCTTTGTAACATTCTCTCCCTACTAAATTCCAGTTGAGAAAATGATGTTTTAAGATAATAATGACAAAAACTGAGTCAGGAAGTGACTGCATATGTCTGTTTGTTTTTCTTTACCCCCCAGGAGACACAATCTTCTTTGAAACTGCAAATGCATAGCCACTCTATAAAAGCCTTCCTAAAACAATTTCATCTTTCATTTCTTTTTTCTCCTAGGGTCTCTATTTGAATGGAACTTGCATATACATGCTTTTCACATTTTACCTTTCTCACATCCTACTCAACAGTCTTTTTTGGCTACCATTACTTCTCCTGCTCAATGTATTTTTCATTTCTGTATAGACTTGATTTTAAATTATTTTCCTCTCTAGAGACAAGCAGACATTTTTTCAATATAAAAAAAATTAACCGGAGCTCACTCATGCTCAAATACCTCCCCTGGTCTCAGATTCCATTAAAAAGTGGGCAAAGAGCATGAACAGGCACTTTGTAAAAGCTGGCATACAAGTGGACAAAAAACATGACTAAAATGCTCAACATCACTAATCATCAGAGAGATGTAAATCAAAACATCAGTGAGATACCATCTCACACCTGTCAGAATGGCAATTATTAAAGTCAAACAACAGATAACGATGAGGTTACAGAGAAAAGGAATGCTTCTCCACTGTTCATGAGAGACCCACTGATCATTTATTAAGTACAGATTTTGCAACCTGAACATGAAAGAGAAACAACTCCGCTCAGTTGCTCAAGACATCGTAAATGATATTGTGATATCTGAGTACTACTGTGGGTTGCAAGTGCTTACCTCATACTGAAACTCACATTTGATTGGTGTCTTCATTTTATCACATTTTTTATTTCTCTTATTTCACTCCTTTATAGTGAGTAGGAAATAACAAATATTTGCCACAGTTGTCCATGAATCAGTATTTGGGAAACAAAATCACTATGCAACCCTGCTTTCAAAACTGCTTTACAAAACAAAATATTTGCTTTTTACATTTGCATTTAATTGCCAATGTTCTGATTTCAGTGGTTATAACTCTTCTATATCTGGCCCTCATTCCTCATTAGAAGGACCTTCTTGCACACCAGGAGAAATTTAGAATTCAGTTAATGCAGTCACATCCAACAAACAATGGTGATATGATCTGAGGAAATTGGCCCACATGCCAAGAATTAATGAAAAACATTAGAAACTCAGAGGAAGGGAGAGAAGAAAGAATGGGCTGCTTTCCACTGGTTTGATGGCTTTCTCACAATCTATATTTCATTAGTAACTGGTAGTATTTATGTTTATTTAAAAAATCAGATTACATCATGATATCATTGTAGAATCAGGACCATGATGTAGCTGGCAACAAATGTACTTTGATAGGACACAGATGTATCTTCTTTCCATAACCCTGCCTTATGACAATGAGCAAAGCAAAGCAAAGGAAAGGAGTGAAGCAAAATGTCAGAGAGAACAGGGTGCAAAGCCATTTTCGTTTGTTTGAATGCTATGAAAACAGGACACCCATTGATTTCATGGTCAAATTTATGGGTCTGATTTCCTTGGCTTAGCTGTTTGTCATGTTGCCTTGCCTCCTAAAAAAAAAAAAGCTGTATCCAAGCTTACCATCTAAAATAGAGCCAGTATTCTAATTCTTGTGCCAAGGCTGAGTGTTAAGCTTGCACTGATTTATAAGATTTTTAAAGGATTGAACATGAGGCTAAACATGTACTTCTCCCTTTTCAGTCAAATGGGCGTGCTGTCATGAAGAGACCCACACCCTCCGGACCTCTCTCTCTCTGACTTTTGCTCCCTGTGACGAAGTCCAGTAGGAGTGTAACTGGTCTAAAATCTAGGAAGCACCTTAACCAAGGTTTAACCTGGAGGGTGTCTCAGAGAGTGATGAGAGTCGTAACTACACACTTCTTTCTAGACTACTGAGCTCTTGGACTGAGAGCCACAGTTGAGAACTTAAAAGGAAACAGCTGATAAATAATAGCTCTGTAGAAGTCATCAGATGGCAGACTGAAATAAAACTTAGAAATGGCAAATGAGAGAGAGATCAGCTAGAGCCGACAAGGGAAGGACAGAAAATTCCTGGTAACATAAGTGAAGATCAGAAAAATAGTGCAAGCAAAGTATTACTCTAGTTCTTTAGAGTCTGACTTTAGGGGAGTCTCTGTGCTGCCACTTCTAGCACACTGTGAACAGATGTTTTCCCGTGGATTTTTAGAATGAGATTTTGAAGAGCTGTGGACCAGAGTAAAAGGACTGATGTAGTGTGAAATTAGAGTTGTAAGTGATTAACAAAATGGAAAGTTTCTGCCCTGTAACTGTTAAATGACCTTGCTAGAGTCTATATTCCATGGTGATATGCAAATATTAACAACTTACAAGTAGTTAAGCATATCAGATAGACTCTCCATATAAACCATGAAAATTCGATTTCATGCAGGAACATATAAGGTGGCCTAGCATTACTGATGTTGCTATTTACCATCTAACTCTTGCTTCTTTTCTCCTCTAGAATCCATTTTATGTGCTCAGTCTACTTTAGAAGATTATACCCCCAACTCCTAACATTTGAGTGTCTAGAACAGTGGCATTAATCTTAAAGGTTAAGAAGTTTCTTCAGAGGCTGGTAATTTAGAGTCAGAACATTCTTGGTAGAAAGGAAGTGTTAGGGTCATCTAATCCTACCATTTATCTGTTGCTTAAATTCCTTCTAGAAAAGTTTTTCTCAACTGAATTGTGCCAGAAACAGGACAACAAGTACTTACATTCAACAAGTATTTACTGAGAATCTATCGTAAGCTAGGCACTGTGCTGGAAATACAGTAGGAAACAAGACATACCACACCTGTCTTCATGGAGCTTGTAACAGAAGACAGATAACTAACATACAGGCCCATAAAGATATGCAGGGATTTCAGGGAATCACAAGCACTATGAAAAAGTAAAGCAGACTGAAGTATAGTTAAAGCTAATGCTCTAAAATGTTTGCAAACCCCCCAGACTATCTCACCCATGCCACAGAAAGATGCAAGCATCATTAATGAAATTGGATCATCCGGGTCTCCCTTGTTCTATGAGGGCAAAATATTAAGTAAAATTTGGATAGAGAAAGAAATCCGACAATTCTTATTTATTTATCACATATTCTTGAATATCTTCTATGTGCCAGGCACGGCAGGAACATTAATTAGTTCGTGAGCATAGAAACTTGTCATTGTTTACAACTGGATCCTCTAGAAAAGTCCCTGGAACAAACTAGGTGCTCACTATGTTATTTAATGGAGTGAACACATAAATACAAGGCACTGGTAAAACGATACATAAGTTCATTAGTCTAGTGCCTCTAAGAAGTAAAAGATTTTCACTTTACAGATGAGAAAATAAGGTCTTAAAAAGCTAAGGTAGTTGATTAAGACTGCACAGGAATGAGAGGAGCTAGCACTCAAGCGCAGGTCTACTTTTTAATCTACTGAGCACACCCACAAGGCCACCAGTCGTGGCAATGGGGTCTGGCGAAGCACATTTCCAAGGCAAACCATGAATAGGCACTCTTCAGTATAATTATTTAGGTTTAAAGCCTTAGATTTGAAGAGGAGTCCTCCAGGATCCAGTCCCTGCCAAAGCCTGGCCTCCTCTGTAATCATTTCTATTAGCCTTTCCTCTTGAGATTTCCTCAGTCTCCCATATAACTCAATTTGCCTTCAGAGTATCTCATTTTTCACCACTTGCATGTTTTCCATATACTAACCTACTGCATGAAGTGCCCTTCGCCTTTTCTTTTGCTTTTAAAATTCCTGCTAATCCTCCAAAACCTAGCTCAAGGGGTACCCTCTAAAAGTAAGACTTCTGTGAACCCCAAGCCAGCATAAGGCACCCTTTCCTTATCATCCTGTAACTCTCTACATACCCCTCCAGCACACAGCTTATTACATTCTTAAATTGCTTATTGTACTGATCTATCTGCCACCATGACTTTGTGCTTTACAAGCCCGGCTGCGTATTTTGGTTCATTCTTGCACCTTCCTTATTTGGCAAAATGTGGTCTCTTATAGTAGGCATCTAATTCATGTCTTTAATGAATGGATAATGAATAAGCAAATGAATCCTGGAATGAATAATCAAGGCAGTAGTACCTTACTACGGAAGGTGGTCTCTTAGCAGCAAAGTTTAGGACCAGTCTTGCATGACTAGAGTATGAGATGGTTGACAAAAAGAGGTGAGGCCTCACCCACGAACAGAACGAGGGGATACACAAAGGAGGAGTGACTCACCAGAAGCATGGATGAGACATCACTGAGTCCCCACTGCTCTAACAGAACTTGGTTAAATCCTACCTACCAAGCTTGAAGTTGTTGTGGGGACACAAGGAGAATTTAGCAGGTTACAAATCAATTGATTCAACTCTGGACGGAAAAAGGGATTGAGAATTTGCCTATGATAAAGCTTGAATTATAAGTTGGTTTGTTATTTTTTTCCTCTCTCAGGTTCTCTTGAAACCCTATATTCTTTTGAAAAGGTTTTGCCACAAGCTGAATTTCTAAAAGCTGCACTCAGAGACTGTTTCACTGTCACTGGAATGAATTATTCCTTCACGAATTCTGTACCCAGAGAACATCTCTTTCTCTTTGGAGCTCTTCTGGGTATTGATTTTGACTCAAATGTGTCTTACCAAAATAAAAACGAAAGAAAGCTCCCAATCAATTTTTGTTTTAGTTGAAAGCATATAGCTTTTCAAAATAGATTTTTTTCCCAGTGGTGCAAAATATAGAAGGTAAAAAAGAGCTGAGATTGAGAATTTTGATTCTTCTGAAATTTATTCCTTTGTTTATATATCCATCTTTCCCAAGTCCTTAAGTAGTACTGTTATTTTTTTTTCTGTTCTGGTGTGGGTGCCTATACTTTGCTCCTAGAAGATGCCCAGTAAGTGATAGCCAGAGTTAAAATTATGACAGGTAAAACCATGCAGTAGAACTAAGTTTTAGAAATAATTAAGAAAGGCATCGCCTGCTTTCCTTAAAAATTTGCACATTTAGAAGATAAACTCTAAAGCTTCACTGTCTAGATTCAGGATCTAGCTCAACCACTTACCAGCTTTGTGATCTTGAACAAGGTACTTGCATCTATGTGTCAGTAGCCTTGCCTGTAAAATGCAAAGGGAAACAGTATCTACCCCATAATGCTCTTGTGAGAATTAAATGAACTAATACATAAAGTGCTTAGAACAGGAGGACTATATAGAGACCAATGTAGATGGTAGACATTTTTACTATTAAGGAACTCTCCCCCTACTTTTATGTACTATTTTTTCTCCAGAAATTATAGCTAAAATGAGAATGTTGAGTATCTATAGCTTATTAAACAAAACTTATAAACTAGTATATATTACATCCTCTTTGGATTGGTGAAATAATAAATGGGTTTGGGTACAAGAAAGTCACACAAAATAATGATGGCTCAAAGTTTATCAGTGGCCAAAGAGATAACCAAATTAAAGCAATTTGAATTTAAACTGGGATCAGTGAAACTTAAATTAGTTTAGACTACCAATTAAGCTTTTTCTTTACTTCTTTCTGTGTTGAATCCTATACTCTGCAAATATACTCACTGAGTCATTGCCGTGTAGTAAAGAAAGCAAAGGCCATGAAACTTACATGAATCTGGCCAGGATTTTTGCCTCTGCAACTTTTTATGAATGTGGGTATAGCATGAATTTTCCCTGTACCTCATTTTTCCAATTATATTTATAATAAGGTTATTATAGTAATATGATTAACTGTAATTTAAGGAATGATTTTTAGGCACATAAGCACTATACATACTCATCTGCCACAGAATGTTTCAGTCGATGATAGAACACAGATATGATGGTGGTCCCATAAGATCATAATGGAGGCCGGGCGCCTGTAATCCAAGCACTTTGGAGGCCAAGGTGGGCAGATCACCTGAGGTCAGGAGTTCAAGACCAGCCTGACCAACGTGGTGAAATTCCATCTTTAAACAAACAAACAAAAAATATCATAATGGAGCAGAAAAATTCCCACGGCCTAGTGTCATGGTAGCCATAGTGATATCGTAGCACAACACATTATTCACATATCTGTGGTGATGCTGGTATAAACAAACCCCTTGGGCTGCTGTATAAAAGTACAGCACATATAATTATGTACAGTGCACAGTGATAACAATGACAAACTATAAGGCCACTGGTTTATGTATTTACTATTTTATATTTTTTTGGTTTAGAGTATACTTTATTTTTTTAAAAAGTTAACTATAAAACAGCTTCAGACAATTCCAGAAGAAGGCATTGTTATCATAGGAGATGACAGTTAAATATGTATCATCCACCCTGAAGACCTTCTAGTGGGACAAGATGTAAAGGTAAAGACGATGACATTGATTATTCTACCCTGTGTATGGCTAGGCTAACGTATGTGTGTCTTAATTTTTAACAAAGAGCTTAAAATGTAAAAGAAAACAATTTAAAAATAGAAAAAGCTTATAAAGATATAAGGAAAGAAAATATTTTTGTACAACTGTACAATGTATTTGTTTTAAGCTAAGTATTGTTACAAAGGAGTCAAAGAATTAAAAATATTAAAAAGTTTATAAAGTAAAATAGTTACATAAGCTAACGTTATTATTGAAGAAAGCAATTTATTTTTATGAATAGTATAGCCTAATTATACAGTGTTCATTAAGTCTACAGTATTGTATAGTTATGTCCTAAGGCTTCACATTCATTCACCACTCACTCGCTGACCCCCCCAGAACAATTTCGAATTCGGCCAGCTCCATTCATATAAATGCCCTATACAGTGAAGGCATTAAACCATTTACATTGTATTTTTACTGTATCTTTTCTATGCTTAGATATTTTTAGATACACAAATATTTACTATTGTGTTATAACTGCCTAAAGTATTTAGTAACGTGCTATACAGATTTTTAGCCAGGAGCAGTAGGCTATATAATACCACACAGCCTAGGTGTATAGCAGGCTATACCATCTGTGTTTGTGTAAGTACGCATTATGAAGCTTGCACAGCAGTGAAATGGCCCAACGCAGCATTTCTCAGCATTTATTCCCATCATTAAGTAATGCATGACTGTATTCTCATACACGCACATATTTATGTACACTTGCATCAACCAATACATCATAATAACAATTATTATTTCAATTTTACAGGTCCTTTCACCAACATATAAACATTTTAAGCAATTTGTCAAAGCAACATGGCTTATAATAAGTGACAGATCTAGGATCTGAACCCCAGCATTGTAGCTACAAAGCCATGATCTTCTGCTTTATCATGCTGCCTCTTGTTACAAAACTGGTTTGAGTATTAAGTGCACTAATATGCAAAATATCTAATATGAGGTCAGGCATATGATAAGTTCCCGATAAATAAGGTTTACTAGATTTGCTTGTAAAAATGATCATGATGATGGCAGTAGTGATAATAAAAATAATTTTATGAAGTGTTTATCATTTATATTTTATGTGGTTTACATTTATTAACTCATTTAATTTTCACCACAATCCTAGGAAGGCAACATTATTGTTAGTAGATACATTTTAAAGATTAAAGAGAGAGAGAGAGAGAGAGAGAAGTGGGGAGAGAGAGAGGAGTGGGGAGAGGTTGAAACTTTTCCAGGACCACACAAGACTAATTCTAAGACTACATGTTTATCTATAACAAGCAACCATCTGGTTTGTAAATGTTTCAAAAAATACCTTACCTCTTGAAGAGTGACTCTATTTTTCCTGTTTCCTAACATTTTATTCTGAAACAACTGACTACTTATACCATGTGCATAGTGCTTAAAATTATTAGTCATACTGTTTTTTATTTTTTTATCCTAGCAAAGGAGTTTTATCCCAGTCTCTATTTAAAAAGGAAAAATTAGATAAAAGATTTCAATAACAGGAATTAAGTTTATTCTTCTACAAAGTAGTTATCTTTAGAAAAGAAAGAATGCAAACATTGGGTCTAGGATGGAGCAACAGGTTAATTTTGGAGTCCTTGATTTATAGGGTATTTTATGATTAGTTTAACTTGTCAGACATTTTAAAGAGGCATCTCTCCCACTTTTAAAGTAGATACTCTTGCCCTTCCTTTTGTTCATTTTATTTTGCCTTCTATCTGTGTGTAGTTGGAAAGAGGTGTTATGTTCTATATGGCAAAATTATTTGCAAGATGCTATGCGAATGTGATAGCAATGCTGACTGAGCTCATACCAATGGTCAGCTGGGGGAAAAAACAGCCTTCTTCCTTCCTCATTTATTGCAAAGAATACTTTTCTCTGCTGGTGCTAAGCAGTTCACTCATCACTGAAAAGTAACAAGCGGGTCATTGAATATGCTTCTGGAATCCTCATTTGAAAAATAAAAATCAATGGTTGTCATTTTACAGTGGGGATTCAGACCTAATTCATGTCTAATGTCTGTTGCTTGACTAGGTGACTGGATATATGAGAGCTGAATTACTGATATATTTTAAGCAAATGGAATACCAAATTTCCTGACTTCTTGGGAATAGTCGCACAAATGTTTTTGATACAAATTTTCTTGGAAAGTTGTACACAAATCTAAATCTGGAAACAAAAAAGGTGATAATAATTAAGCTAGGTTAGGTATATATTTATTCAACATAAAGCAATTTCACTGTTGTTATTCACTGGTCCCTATGTAGTATAGAGCATTCCTGAGCTGCTAGTTTTTTATCTATTTAAAATAAAAGAAAAAGGGCTGTCTTGGTTTCTATGGGCTGCTATAACTAAGTATCTTAGACTAAAAAATTCACAAATAGCATAAATTCATTGATCACACTTCTGCAGGCTTGGAATTCCATAATCAAGGCATCAGCAGATTCAGGTCTGTTGAAGGATCACTTTCTGCCTCAGAGGTGGCACCTTCTAGATGAATGCCCACATGGTGAAAGGGGCAAACAAGTTCCCTTGAGCAAGTTCCCCTTTATAACGGCACTACTCCCATTAGCGAGGAAATGGCCTTCATGATCTAATTACCTTCCAAACACCTGACCTCTTAATATCATCACCTTAGGGTTTAGGTTTCAACATAAGCATTTTTTTTTTTTTTGGTAGGGGCACAAAGATTCAGACTAAAGCAAGAAATGTAACACTGAAATTAAATGACGATACATGGGGATAATATGAAAAAAGAAAAAAGTGTGTGTGTGTGTGTGTGTGTGTGTGTGTGTGTGTGTCTATATATATTCCTAATAAAGTTCCTGGTACTCATTTCATGCTTAATAGAGAGAGCTAAGTAGTCAAATACTAAATTAAATGAGAAATAGATCCTGTCCTTCAGTTAACAGTCTAGAAGGCCATACAGACATCTCAAGGAGAGGTGATTAATCTGTGACTGAAAAATTATTAAACATATTTCCCAAATATATCCTTCTTGCCCGTGTCCTGAGGTCAAATCTGGAGCCCTTTGCTAGCCATCAAGCTGCTTCCCTCTATATATTCTGCAGAAATTGATACAAAGCTTCTCTTTATCCCATATGTATCACTTAAAACATTTCACTGATGTTTCTTCCTCTGAAGTTTGTATATAGATATTAATGTAATAGATTTTCATCCTCCTGTTCGCCTTACTACAGAGGGAAAAGATAGTATTCTCTCAACATTGCTGATGAAGCTCTACAAAGCTAGTCACTCTTCACAGCTCATTCTGGTAGTTGTTTATTTGCTAAATGGTTTGATGTCGGCACTCTTTTCAGATCTGCAGACTTAGAAGAGTCACTTAAACTGACCACAAAAGTCTCAGCTTCATAAAATAGTAGGTATAACATATATTTTAGGAGAATTCTGAAGACAACATGAACTAATGAAAAGAAAAGCTCATAGATGTAGTATCTGGCTCAAGTTGTTTGGACAGTCAGAGTATATATTAATTAATTGAATTTACAAATGTTAATCAAGAAATAGTTATGAGGTATAAACATGTACCAGAACGTGAAAATAAATACATCAGGAGAAACAATACTTGTTGTAAATCAATTTGTGGTATATTAAAATAAAACTAAATTTATTGTCAAAACTTTATACTTCATTCAGAAAGAAACATCACATTGTTTCAGGAGAGTGTATCAATGTATCAGCTGTATCAGCCAGTGTTCTGGCAGGAAGAACATGGTGCCTTCAAACTGTATAATTTAAGGAGAGTTTAAATAAAGGGCTATTTACTGGTTTTAAGGAAACTAACCAGAGACAGTGCAATTATGAATGCTAGTAACCCTGAGGGGTCTTTACTACTCATGAATAGACAAATGGAAGGAGTGCTCCCAGACCCTGGAGAAGGTAGCTACGTGGGGAGGGCTGCGCAACAGATGGGGTCCTAAAGTAAGGGATGCAGGTAACCATGGTGATGCGGCCTCACTGTACACCTGCTCTCCCACCTCCTGCCAGTGCTGACCATTGGCTGAACCCAAACCAACACTGGAAGACAAGGGACATGCGTACATGTCAGTCTCCTGGGAACCAGCGCAGGGTGTAGAAAGGTGAACAATGGATCTGGAGTAGCAAATGAAAGATTACCAGGACAGAAGAGGAGAGTTGGCAACACAAATAAAGAAATGACCATAATGCACTGGAATACACGTGAAAGTATGAGATATTTTAAGTGTCATAAGGACACAAATAAACACAACTTAAATGTGTTTCTCAAGGTTACCTTCTGCTCATTGTTCATGGTTTCACATCCTTGGGGCTCTCTGAGCTGTTACTTCTGAAATGTCAAAACAGTGCTTCACTGTGATAAAAATAAATCTTTACTTCTGGTTCTATGTCTCTTGATTTGCCTACAGTTTAAAGACCCAAAGGCTAAGCTATTGTCCCAACCTGAATGAGCCCATGTGATGTCTAAGAAGTTATTTACTTTTCCTGGAACTCTTGTGAGATCACCTATAAAACAATTGACCTGAACACGTTGGTCTCTAAGACAGATTCATCTTCTAGGATACTGTGCTCAAATGTACGTCTGAGACAGCTGCAGGCAGGAAAGGTTCTAAACCTTAAATACAATAAAATTTGCTTAACTGGACTAATATTAGAGAGAGGTGGTAAAAAGGGAAGTTCTGCCTGTTAGCATCCCTCATATCAGTTTGGTGATTTTAAGTGACCAAAGCTTTGTCTGTACTAAGTCATCCATGCAGATAATTTCTAAGGATAATGAATACAATAAAAATTATCATAGTCCTCCATTTAGACACCTCTCTAAAGTTAACATATTGCTGGTGTGAGTTTTCCTATATTTCTCTCCTCAGGCCACCTTTCAATTCATGTAGGAGACAATTAGAATTAAGTCTCCAATTAAATTTTTACATGAGACTGCATCAAATGCTTTGGTAAAATCAACACTTACATCATTAACACAACCTCAATTATGCTGTACCCTAACAGAAGGTTAGTATCTCCTGCAGGCTCTTGTGTAATCTTTCAAGGATATGCTTTTGGCTTTTGGTCTGAACACAGTTTCATTGAGTGATTTCAAAGGCAGGCACTGGGACATGAGCTCTTAACCGCTTGATCTCACTGATTCAGAACGCCTCGCTGAGAAAGGATATTACACTTTTCCATTTACAGATGAGCACACCGAGCCCTTCTTTCCTTTGTGCATGCTGTTGTTTTCATCCAGAGATGCCCTACTCTCCAATTTCTTTAGTTATTCACTATTTGTTTCTATATTCATGTATCTTTTGGGAAACTCCTTAGAATATCATATTAAAACTAAAGAAAAAGACATTAAAACATGTTTTAAATAAATGAATAAAAGAAAGTATGCTAAATACCTTTACTAGACACTGTGAAAACATTTTCTCATTTAATCCTCATGACAATCCTGTGAGGTAAATATTTAAATGTAACAAATAAGAGGCCATAAGTCATAAGGCAAAAAAGTCACTGAAACTGGATTAGACCACAGGCGGCCTACCTAACGCCCTATTTTATTGTTCTCAAGTTCTCCAGAAGGGTCACAGGAGTGAGAAATTTCAAGAAGCTACAAAATCTCTCTCTCTACCAATCACCCACCATTCAATCCCAGCACCAACAGCAGAATTTCACTCACTTCTTCTCTCCAGAAGAATCAGATCAAGGGGTATCCTTAGAATCAAAGTCAAAATGGATTAACTAGTTCATGGCTAGTCTACTCAACACAACATGCTATGAAAATTCTAATTCACTCTCTATACAGAAAACTCAAATTTGGGGAAAATATATCTATTTTCTCCAAGAGATAGTATATCCTATTCTAGTCGCTATATTTGTATCTTAGAGAACAGATGGAAACAAAGGATAGTAAAAAGATTAACTAGCTGCTTCTGTACCCCAGAAATAAAGGCATACGTCCCTTATCGCAAGAAAGTAAACTTGTTTCATTCAGCATTCATTCACCAAAGGTGCCTGGCTGGGTTCAGGTGGGCAAATGATGTTTCACTTTCCTTTTGTATTGTAATTTAGGATGGTGCTATGACCTGAAGGAGTTGGGTCACTGGGTCTGCAGTTGAGGTTTTACACTTTACTAGCTGTGATGACCATGCAAAGATTATTTAAACTTTTGAAACTTCCATATTCTCATCTGTGAAAATAGAGGTCATAAGAGCACCTACTTCTCAGGTAAGTATAAGAATTAGATTGGATAATACAGGTAAGGTCTTGAGTGTTTTTTAGGTAATTAAAATGCACTAGCCCTTCCCACATTTTTATATTCTTATTCCAAAGATAGTTGAAAATCAAGAACTTCCATGAGGTAGGCTGGAGAGGTAAATGCATGTTATTTCCATGTCTACAGTAGAGGCAATATACACAGTATCTAGCAAAGCACCTGGTGCATAGGAGGTGCTTCCTCTCCTATTTCCACCAGAAAATAATTCTTAGAATGTAGGCTGGAAGCCATTAGTTAATTAGGATGCAGGTGTGAACAGGTACATTTAAGCCAATCCTGATCATAACAAGTGATATGTCAGCAGGGGATTAAAAAGTCTTCAAATTTTGTAAGACGATTGAATGAAACTTGGAAAACCAGCATTCCCTCGCTTCTTACACTGCTGGTCAAATCTATTTGGGTTTAGATTTTGCCTGTGCATGTGTGGTATTGAGATTATAAATAAAGCTGATTTCACATCTTTAACCATTTTTCTTTCAGGGCTGTTGACTAACACCCAGCCTTGCTGAGAGTATTCTCTGAGTTATAGGACATCTCAATGAAAACAGGTGTGCTCACACACATCCAGCTGTCAACACATCCATACAGGCTTGGATTCCTTCTGGAGAAAAGAGGTGTTCTCCTCACCCTGGTCCAGACATTTTTTCTGAAGGTATTTCCATTTAACAAGAATCTGATGTCTGGCTACAGAATCAGCCCTACATGTCCTCAGAACTCATCTCTATTGCACCCTAGCAGTCTCATGACAGTCACTTGAGCTCCTTTCATATAAAGTGGTGGTATTGATCTTTATTTTATGTCTATCACAAAGTTGTAATGAAAGAAAGTGAAATTGGAAATGCCTAGGTTATGAATTAGAGATATTAAGCAAACATTACTCATGAATATAGTTATTCAAATTCTATTTATCTTTTTGGGGTTAGCTTAAAAATCCTGTTCTTTTTGAATCCTTTGATGACTTTAAGTCACAATGACATTGCCCTTTTTGGAATTCCCACTGCACAATATACACTTTGCAGCAATTAATTTTCTCTCCAAGTATTTCACATTTATTATTTGGTCCCCCCAAACTGTAACTCAGCTCACTGCAGATACAGATATGTCATTTCCTACCTGGTTGAATTCTTCCTCATTTTTCAGCAATGCTCAGCCCTCTCAGAAGTTCAGTTAGTAAGTAGACGATATAGAGTTTAAGATTTAAATTGACTTTGATGTCCAAACCCTCAGCATAGCATGCAAGGCCCAGCATGACTTTGTAGGTGTATTACTCACCATTCTTATAGCCAGTATTCTAGTCTCAATTAAAGAATCACCAACCCCTGGACACCTTATCCTTCTTGCCAGCTGCCTTTATTCAGTGCTTTTTCTTTTACCAGGAAGATTCCTCCTACTTTATCGCTTTCTGAAGCTCAGGCAGCATCAGTAGCTACCAGTGCATGATCTCAGTATGCACACTGACGTTTCTATCAATTAAAATAATTCATATATCACAATATAGTTATTTCATGTTTATCTTTTCCACTAAGCTCTGACCTTTATGGGGATAGAGACCACAGTTTTTTCATATTTTTTTTTTAATATCTGGCACATCACATAGCAGGTACTCAATTATATTTTTAACTAGTTTGATTTGATTTTTCACTCTGGACTTTTAAAAAAGTCTACAATAAACATTTTGCACCAATGCATTAGCATTTGAGTACTGACATCTTCTTTCTGACTGCTAAGTGTCTGTTACTGTCCCAGATTTAGAGTAACATCTGGCTTATCTTTAGGCTGATTTATCACATTGTTTTTCAAACAGATGTGTGGCAACCAGCTGGCAGACCCTATCAGTCTGACTATTCCTGGTTCCATCCAACCCTGTCGGTTCAGGTGCCTTTAGGATAACAATTACCAAACTCAATCCTGCTTGAGAATCTCAGAGTATGGTCAGAGCTATTAAACTCATAAATTTGAGAAGTGCTAAAACTCTTATTTTTGATTTGCATATGGATGCAATTGTCTTACTCAGAAGTTGAGCTAAAAAAACAGCTGAATGCGTGATTTTTTGAATCAGAAGTACCTTGTGTTTCTTAGTTCTTTGAGACTGAGCAAGTCACTTAATCCACTGAACTTTACTGAACTTTGGCCTTCTTCTCCATAAAATAGGGGATAAAAAATAGGATTGTTTTGAGGATTACAGATAATGTTTATAAAGCAGCTAGCCTACTATTCAGAAACAATAAACTCTCAGTAGATGGTGAGTCTTATAGCAATGTTTGACCTATACAGACATTATTGAACACTGCTATTTTCTAGGATCATATTAATAAATGGTATAGAACTATCAAAGCAGAGATGGATAAAAGGAAATTCTTACCCTTGAGGACTTCAGTCATGTTGGAGCAACCATGAGATGAATTTTTAAAAAATTATTATGAGACAATTTGAAAGCAATGCTGAGGGTTGAGATGCACAAATGACAAGAAAATAATCCAACTAAATGAAATAAGGAAGGGTCTCCAGAGGATGAAGTGGTATGTGGGCCAGGAGCACCCACACAATCTGAGTAACTCTGACCTCCTTAGATACCTCAACTCCATCAAGGGGAGTCACAGGGCCCGCACACACTGGGAATGAGCACATTCATCCCTGACAGAAGTCAAGGGAGAACCCACTCACACACCTCAGAGCCCAGGCTCGCTAACACAGCCTCTCTGCCACTGTAGGTTTGAGTTCACCAGAACTAATGGTAATGAGGTTTTCCATTGCTGTTTTTGTCCTCAATTGCAAGAAACCCAAGATGCAAGGGTCAACTTTCATCTCCCAAACTCTTATCTCCATATAGCAGAATCTCTTAGTCCTGCCTTTAAATCCCTCCACTAACTCCTCTGGAATTCAGGATTTATCATCAAAATCGCCTATATCCTCAAACACTTCTATAAATGTACCCTTCACTTTTTTTGCTCTTACATGTAACTGTTCCAGGCCAAGTGTAGTGGCTCATGCCTGTAATCCCAGCACTTTGGGAGGCCAAAACAGACGGATCACCTGAGGTCAGGAATTCGAGATCAGCCTGGCCAATGTGGTGAAACCCCATCTCTACTCAAAATACAAAAATTAGCTGGGCATGGTGGCAGACACCTGTAATCCCAGCTACTCTGGAGGCTGAGGCAGAAGAATCACTTGAACTCAGAAGGCAGAGGTTGCAGTGAGCCAAGATTGCTCCACTGCACTCCAGCCTATGCTACAAGAGAGAAACTCCATCTCAAAAAAAAAGGTTCCCATTCTTCCAAGGACTCTGCTTCCCATTAAGCCCCTCTCAAATGGAGATCTTTTTATTCTTCTATAAGCTTTGTACCACTAAGATGAGAGCTGGGGTTTGTGTCTTCTTACTCCTCATAGCCACTTACAGACCACTGTCACACCCTACTTCAGTGGTACACCAGGGCTGGCTTGAACCTACGCATGAGAGCTGACTGCGCTTACCTCTGCCCAGCTCTGTCTTTAACCATATTCTGTTACTACCAAGGAGGCACCAGGGTGTCTTTGCCATTGCTTTGAATGGCAAAAACCACAATTACTTTTGCATCAACCTAACTCATAATTATGGGCGCATCACTACCCCACTCCCTGAAAATTTCCAGCTTCAGATTTCACCACCCATCATTCCTGGTTTATTGTCATTTTCTGCAATATTAGTCTGTCTTAGCACTTGAATGTTATACACACATATATTCCCATACATGTAGATATGAAAATGCATATATATGCACATACATATGTAAAATACATATGGATAATCTACATGTAGATAGTCTTCCAAACACTCTGACCTATTATCTTTGTTACTTCAATCCTTTCTCCAAATGATTTTGTCTTCTACTCTACCTTATCCACTTACTACCTAGATCTCCACAGATCTCATTTTTTTGTAACCACAGTATTTCTATAACCTCAAATTCATGCACCATCTCTTAGACCACCATATCTTAACTTTCCAGTTCACTTCCTCCAGCACTCCCAATACAAAAAATCCTTTGACCTCACAAGTCTTTCTATTCCTTTATCTAAGCAATTCTTTTCTGTTCCTCATCCATTTGAAGTCCTGTGTTCCCTTTTTATATAGCTAAAATTCCACAGCCAACATATTAATCACTTCTCTGCATGTCAGCTTAACTTTCTGACCCCTCTCATTGTTTGCAGAATTCATGAAGCAAAACTCTTATTTAATCCAATTCTGGACCTACTCCATTCATATATGAGTAGCTGACTGGGGATAGAGAAAAAAACTACACCATTTGACTGATGAGTCTCCCTCTAAATCATAAGTATGGTCTCCAGGTTAGACCTTATAACTGTCAGACATATTTATACATCTGCAGTTCATTTACTTTCTGACTAACCTAGTAAATCTTCTCCCTCCGACATAATCCATTTTTCTTCTTTTATATTAAGCTTCTCTAATTGGCATAACTTCTTAATTTCTATTTTTTTCATAGTAAAAAACTCTTCACCTTACAGGTACCACTCTAGTTCTTAGCTCCCTTTGCATTTAAATTATTTTTAAGAATTATCTGGACCTGGCATGGTGGCTCATGCCTGTAATCCCAGCACTTTGGGAGGCCAAGGCAGGCAGATTACCTGAGGTCAGGAGTTCAAAACCAGCCTGGCCAATGTAGTGAAACCCCGTCTCTACTAAAAATACAAAAATCAGCCAGGCATGGTGGGGGATGCCTATAATCCCAGCTACTCAGGAGGCTGAGACAGGAGAATCACTTGAACCCAGGAGGCAGAGGTTGTATGACCCAAGATCATGCCACTGTACTCCAGCCTGGGTGACAAGAGGGAAACTCCATCTCAAAAAAAAAAAAAAAAAAAAAAGAATTATCTGCATTTTTCTCTGAAATACTTCCTCATTTTTAAACCTCTCTAAATGAACTTCTAGTGTCACTGTGTTCTCATACCTGCTTAAAGGAAGGCCATGTATGACATCCTTGCTGCCAGATGAAATGGCCAGTTCTCAGTATTGTTATCTTCCGTCAACTATTAGCAACATTTAAACAGTGAATCCCTGCTCCTTCATAATAAGTCCACACATTCTTAGGTTTTCCTCCCTACCTCATTTTTGCTCCTCCTCAGTTCCCATTACTAAAGAATGCACTTCTTCTTGACCTTATAATTGTGGAGACCCCTGGGGCTGAATCCTTGGTCTTTCTCCTTCTCTACCTGCCTTTACTTTCTTGGGAGGCTTCTCTAGGTTCATGGATTTAAAGACCATGTATGTCGCAATGACTCTCCAATTTCTAACTTCTGCCCAGTGCCCTCTGCTCAACTCTAAACTCATATACACAACCACTTATTAAACAGGCTGGGTATTTGATCTCAAAGCTAACATGCTGCAAACCGAACTTCTTCTCTTGATTGGGAATTTTCTCAGGACAAAAAATTAGACTTATTCTTTGATTTCAATCTTACTCTATTTCCAATACCCCATGAAACACAGTTGACTCTATCTCCAAATATATCCAGAATATCTCCAAAATATATCCAGAACCTGGCCATTTTTCTAGTTTCCACTAGATTCACGGCCACTTCTTGCCTGGCCTATAATAGCCCCTCAACGTTCTCCCTGATTTCACCCTTGGCCCTTTCAGCTCATTATTAAGTTAGCAGCCAAAATAACAAATGCTGGTGAGATCATGGAATAAAAGGAATGCTTATACACTGTTGGTAGGAATGTAAATTGGTTCAGCCATTGTTGAAAGCAGTTGGGTGATCTCTCAAAAAACTTAAAACAGAGCTAGTATTTGACCCAGCAAGTCCACTGTTGGTTATACACCCAAAGGAACACAAATCATTCTAACATAAAGACACATGCAGATATATGTTCACTGCAGCACTATTCACAATAGCAAAGACATAGAACCAACCAAAATACCCATCAATGGCAGACTGGATAAAGAAAATGTGGCAGATACACAGCAAGAAATACTATGTAGCCAT